>NC_020492.1:12437301-12495165 GCF_000184155.1 Fragaria vesca subsp. vesca | reverse complement strand
AAAAAAAAAAAACCTGGCACCCAAAACAGCTGCACACACCAAGCAATGGAGGAGCTAGTCTTGAGGTAACTACTAACTAGCTAGGGCCTACGGACTCACACTCTTATGCCATCTCTATGTCTTTGCTTGGTATTGCTCATGATATGTTTTCAGAAAAGAAAACATTATCATTACGTGTGATCCATTATTTTGATAGATGGATGACTACTTAATGATCCATGAACTAATTTAAGGCTTCTTCTGCTTTTACGTTGAGTCAATTGTTGCCCTTTAAATTTCCAGTCACACAAGATAAACCAAACAAGCAAGCTAGTTAGTCTTGAATAATCACTGGACCCTCGTCATAACTATTCCTTTTCCTTTTAAACAGGCCGGGAGCTTTACATATGAACTAATCAATGAAATGATTTGATTTGAACCAGGATCCATCATGTGATTCCTCCCAACTACCACTCAATATTTAAGCCACTAGGGCTATTACTTTCATATTCTGTTATTTTTGTCCCAGTCTCTGTCTCCTTACTCATTGTCATTATTAATTTTCATATATGGGGGTCTCTCTAATTGTCCATGTTAGTATTAAACAATGATTTTAGCTCTCCTTGTAGTGAGTAATGATTCTAATTCTTTTGTTACTATCATGTCAAATGGCAAAAGGGATCTATTAGAAGAATATGTAGCATATATAAAGAGAGAGAAAGAGTGCAGCAGCAGATGAAGAAAAAAAATATGAACGCAGCAGTGAGAGTTGGAACAACAACACAAGTTCAAGTATGGAGTCCTCATCAACAACTCCAAGCAGAAACACAGTATTTCCGGCCATGAAGCTACATCCTTCTACTTCCTCCCTAAGACCATCGTCTTCTTCTTCTTCATTACCTTTATTTATGTCTTCCTTTAATGTCCCTGATCGTGATGATTCCCCTGCCACCACCCCGTTTCGATTTTCTGGTGTCCCATTTTCCTGGGAACACGTTCCTGGAATTCCAAAGAAACAAAGCTTGAACTGCAAGAAGAAGGAAAATTGCAGCTCATCATCACTGAAGATTCTCCCATTGCCTCCTACAACCACTCATCAAGCTCCGAAAAAGAAGCCATCATCCAACCCCAAGCAAACTAGTACGTTCCCCAAAGATCCTTTCGTTGCCGCTTTAGTGGAGTGTTCCAAGGAGGAAGATGAAGAACAAGATCAATATTCCAAGAACAATGGTCAAGCTGACATATTCCAATGGAGTGCCAAGGTATCAAGAAGTGTAAGTGACAGGTTTGGATTTGTCAATCTTTACACATCGTCTTGTAAAAGAAGCTGCGCAGTTTCTCAATCTATCATACATGTTCCGAGGTCCATCAGTAGAACCTCCTCTAACTACGATCTAATTAGTCACCGTTCCCGTTCCCGATGAGTTTGTCATCATCATCACTCAGACACTCAACAATAAAAATCTATGCTTTGCTGTCTCAAAGATTTGTGCCTTGTAATTTATATATGTGTTTGTTGCCAACGTATTGAGCAAGCTCTATATGCATAATATATGGTTCTCGTTGCTGTAATCATGTGATGTGTGTGGCAGCATGAGTGAAATTTACACGACCCCATGTGGTAGAAGTAGTAGTCCAAGTCGACTCTTGTCTGCAACAACAGACTAGTGACATTGTTTATATATCTGTTGCTTTTAAAAGAATATGTTGAAGTTGTGTTGCAGCACATTTTGGAATGGCTTCTCCATTTGCGCGGTATAATATTGTTCAAGGGTCTGTTTACAGCACATCAATGTTTTTATATATCAAGTTGGATAGACAGATGGACTGGCTTAATAGTGAATGTTAGACTTGATGCTTCCTCGATCTCTTATGGAAAGACATTTTAACCTGCATTTTGCTAGATAAATCCCAGTAGCATATTTTAATTGAAGAATTTTAAGTTTTTAACAATCTTGGAGGCAGGTAAGATAACCTTATTTTTAGGGACCAAATTTTTTTTTTTTTTTTGAAGAGAAAAAAAATTTGTATAAACAAAAGCCCGTAGGACATCTCAAGTTTACAATATCAAAGAGCAAGGCTCTAGAAGACTCGTTAAGAACCCTATCATCCCAATGTAATAGGACAACACTAGAATGACTAATATTAGCAATGACATCCACTACAAAATTAGCTTCACAAAAGACATGTTTAAAGCTAATGGAATCAAAACTAGTCGCCAACTTTCTAATGTCTTGAACTAGCTTGATCGATCGCCAAGGCAGATCAAATCGACCATTCTCACCGCTTCAATTACTAGCTTGGAGTCTCCTTCCACTTCCACTCTAGTAAAGCCTTTCTCCTTTGCTTTCACCAGGCTATCTCTCAATGCCAACGCCTCTGCAATAGACACTGAGGTTCTTCCAACATGTATAGATGCGGCAGAGATGGGCCTGCCATGAAAATCACGAATGACAAACCCACTTGCCGCCGAGTCTCCCATAACCGAACCATCAAAGTTAATTTTAACAAAAGAACTAGGGGGTGCTTGTCACTTAATAGTGGCACTCGGGTTTAGAAGTTGCACCCCACTAGGACTCTTATTAAGGTTAACACAGCTTGAAGACATTGAAGCTGCTGCCATGGTAGTTGAGAGGGGATTAGGATGTTGCCCCTCTAAAAACTGTGTCATTTCTGGTTTTCCAAACCTGCCAGCATATAGTGATCACTTTTGCAAATAAATCTGCATCATAAGGTTGGTTAACAAAGAGTTCCTTTTAAGGTAACTTCTTCCCAATCAATTGGGGAAACAACATTGGATAAGGTCCAAACCTGTTTAATGAAATCACAATATCTAAACAAAGGGAAAAAAATACGAACAGTATCCCACATTTCACCCTTTAGTAACTTTGGTATCTCATGTTTTAGAAATATCATACTGGTATCTCACGTATAGGATCTGTTTTCACATGGGTATCTAAAACACATTTTGACGTTACGGCTTTAACCCAAATTGAAACTGCAAAGGGTATTTGGTTCTTTTCACAATTCCACTAACTGACTCTAAAACATCTTTCTCCTTTCTCTCTTCCTCTGTTCTTCTTTCTCCCTTGTTCCAGACCAAAGACTCATCATCGTCCTAAATGTATTGTGAAAGGTCACAAATTAAAGATGGTGACAGTATTATGGATGTGTATTGCGGATAGGTATCACTAATTCACTGCCTCTGTACATTGCTAAGAAATATAAGAACTGCAAGGTTACTGGGATCTGCAATTCACCGACCGAGAAGGCTTTTATAGAAGAGCTAGCATTGTAGGAATCATCAGCTGGAGAATTTAGAGATCAATATGCACAAACAAGTGAAGAGTGGCTGAAGACAATGGACCAAATCGAAGTCCAGAGCTCGATCGGCGGACATGAAACCAATTATGGAGTGAACCTATGCTATCTAATGTTTTCCCATACCCATCTCACCTTCATTTGCCTCTTCTAAATTAGGTTTCCCAGTAAAACCCTAACCAATTTAATAAAGAACAGAGGGAGGGCGTTGAGGTGGTGTTGATGTAGGTGGCGATGCGGAGGATGGTGAAAGGGACGCCGCAGAGGAGGTCGTGAGGGGGTGGAGGAGGGGACGAATTTGGGAGAACTGTCGGAGGAGAAAGGGGTAGGAGGCTATGAGGAGGAGGAGGAGGAGGTCGATGTAGATTGGGTTGGAGATGCCGAGTTTCAGTTTGAAGTCGTCGAACTTGAAGGGATGAATCTCAGAGCAAAGACGAAAGTAGAACAATGCAAGGACGAAAGTAGCCTTGAAATACTGTCAGTTAACGACGTCATGACGACAAGATGAGTTCTAGATACCGATGTGAAATCAAATCATGTATGTGAGATCCCAGTATGATATTGATACCAAGTTACTAATTGATAAAATGTGGGATACTGTTCATACTTTTTTCTCTCCAAACAAATGGTTAACAGTTTCATTATCATTATTATTGCACAGAGGGCAAGAATTATCATTGATTAATCCAAATCTAAACAATCTATCCCTCGTTGTTTTGAGCCTTCCTCTAAGCAGTAACCAGCCAAACATTGTAATCTTTGGCTAAATCTCAAGTTTCCATAACTTGTTTAACAAGTCAATTTGGTCATGTTTGTAAACTCGATCATATTGTAACCAAGTGGCAGATTTTATAGAAAATTTGACATTGGAGGAAGGGCCCCAAATGAAAGCATTTTCTTGCTCAGAAATAGGTAAAGGAATACCATTGCAAATTAGTCTGCCACAGACTCATCAAAGTTGATTCTGCTTTGTCTATCATGAGATAATAAATTTAACAAGGGGTAATCAACAGTCCCGTTCACCTGGTCAGTAGCTGACCAGGGGGGATCTGCTCAACTACCGTAGGATCAACCTATTTTAAATCCAATGGTTAACAGATTAAAAAGCTAAATGGAACTAAAACATTATTTTATTCATTTTTTAATAACAATATCATCTCTCTTTCTTCTACCCAGATGATTCTTCTCTTAAAGGGGTGTATTGTATATGGAATTAGTGAAAGTTTTAATGAAGTCTATGGAATTTGAAAGTTTAGGTGTATTCAATACAGATTTTTAAAAGTCTATCAAAGTCTGGGTGTATTCAACTAGATTTTAAAAAATCATTATGAATTCCACCAAAATTCAGGGGTATTCAATTAAGACTTTTTAAAATGAATAGAAGTTTAGATGTATTCAAAATATCATTCATACTTATGGAATTAATAACTCATGGATAATTGTAGACTTTGTAGTGTAAATTACACACACCAAACTCCAATATTTTTCCATCCACTAGAGCAAAGATTTGGAAAAGTCTACGACAAACTTTCTCTTTACATGTGAATATGTTGATCCTACAACACATCATCTTTTTTTATATTTTTTTATAATATTTTGTGCTATCAATGTTCTATTCTACCTATTCTTTTCAATGTTTTTTGAATGTTAATATTTTGTTGTATTTCAATTGTAATGCTTGGAACCCTCGATAACCTAAAATATTATCTACTAACTCTTGATATTAGAACCACATGATCATATATTATTATATTAGCGTACATGAATTAAACTTGTGAACATTTAATGTCCCACTTTATAATATGTGTTTTTGGTTTACGTACTATGCGTGTTGTTAAGTTAATATAATTTTTTTGTTACCTATGTTTATGTATTTCAATCAAATATTATAAAGGTATGCATCGAAATTAGATAGATGAACACTCAACTTATAATCGGTGTCATTATGTGTTTGTCATTGCATCTTTATTTTTTTTTCATTTCCTGTAACTCTGTAAGTATTAAGAAATCTACATAAGTCATTCATATGAAATCTGTAGATTTCAGAAATCAGTGAAAGTCTGTGATTAAAAATCGATGGTTTTAAGAAATCAGTGAAAGTCTATGAACTTTTTTAAAGAGTCTGTAGATTTTTCAAAAAGTCAATTGATTAAAATAAGTCTGTATGAATCCAAATGTAATACACCCCCTTTAAATCTCCACGTATTCTCTTCTTCTCCTTCTCTTCTCACAAAATTCATTAGATTTGTTGGAAACCCAGAAAGGATTCCAGTATGCAAGGCATGAGTTGTGGATTTTAGGTGTGGATTTTCCAGTATGCAAGGCCTGAGTTGTGTTCTTTATCGGAGAATCTGATTTGTTTTTGGTTTGGATTTGGCCTATGATATTGATAATGTTTCGGATTTGGCTAATGCGAGCGACTTTAAAACTGATGATGAACTTGATGTACTATAATCGGATGGGGATGGAGATAATGACATCGAAAGGAGGAAGTGGCTCAACTTAACTGGGTTTTTGTTGGGATGATTAAAACCCAGTCATAGTAAGTCCCATTGCATCTATGTATTCAAAGGATTCAGAAAGAAACCATCTCATGTGATTTATTTTGTTCTCATCACAAATCTGATGAATTTTGGGAGAGGAGAAGACGATGAAAGAGAAAGATGATATTGTTATTAAAAAATGAATAAAATAATGTTTTAGTTCCATTTAGCCTCTTAATCTGTTAACCATTGGATTTGGATTTAAAATAGGTTGATCCTACGGTAGTTGAGCAGACCCCCCCCTGGTCAACTACTGACCAAGTGAACGGGAACAGGATTGGGGTAAGCAAATACCCAATTGAAAGTCCAAAACTTAATTAGTTTACCATTGCCAACAATCCATCTCATGCCTTTCATAATTAAGTCTCTAGACTCCAACACTCCATTCCAAGCAGTAGAGTTTCTCTGCTTTTTCTTTGCCTGGAAAAAAGAAACTTTACATAAGTATTTTTCCTAACAATTTGAGACCACTGTCACATCTCAAATTTTACCCTTTGAAACAAATTATCAAAAGCAATGAATTGGAATGTGAGATTTCAAAAAAATGAATTTGAATGTGAATCGGAAGATTATCCAATGCAAAGGAATAATTACTTATTCACGGATGCCAGAAAGTAAAAATTAAAATCATAAACCTTACAACCATATTAAAGGTATGATATCAAACTCTAAACCATAAAGCGAAAGTGCAAATTTAAATCTAGGAATTTACATAAGAATCATGTCACTCAAACGTCAATTACTACTCCTGAATGCCTCTTGTTAACCTTCAAGACTAACTCCCTGCAAAGACACTCCCTACACCATAATATGGTGTACCGGGTTCACAAAAGAAAAGAAAACCCGGTAAGCTTATGAAGCTTGTATGACCAAAACTACACAAGAGACTATTATGCACTGATAAATTACTTTAAGTAATACAGGAGAATATTTCATCAGTGTATGTTGAACAACTTTTAAAATAACAATACATAAGAGATGATAACACAGAGTAAGTCTCGTACTAAACAATATATAGAGATGATATACCACTTTATTCTACACATTGATGTAATACTTGGAGAAGAATAAAATAGCATTTCACAGGTTTTTGATAACAAACAACTATAAAATAAAATTTTCATGAGACAACAGTTATAACATCCAGTACGTCTCCTACAAAGCAATGATGAGGTACCACCCTGATCTACACATATACAAACTCAAGACAAATGACCAACCTTGCAGCATTACACAATTCGATTTAAGAATACACAATCCTCATCTATAACACCCACATGGATCAAACTCACCAAGTAGGGCACTGCTCTAACACGGATCAGACTCACCATGTTGAACCAGACCGCACAAAATAATACTGAATTGACAACGACAGACTAGTGCACTAACTGTAATGAGGTTTTTCACCCCCGAGACTGCCCTTGCTCTCTGCTTGCTCACTATGGGATCAGTCACACCCATACTACAAGAAACTCAAAAGTATTCAATCCTTTAACCATTTGGCTCCACAATAATATAACTCTACTTTACTAACAACTTGTTACTGCTACCTTCACATATGCAGGTATAAGAGAACCAATTCAATCACACAAAATTGATTATTAAATCCCTAAGATTTGAGTATATCGCACTATCACTTTATGCAAGAACTCTTCTACATATTTCCACATATATTCCAGATAAGAACATATATAAATAGAAGATGATAGGTCATTATATAGTTGCAGGAACATTCCGGACTACTTATAAGAGAGTAATTATAATCAAATTGTGATACTGGAATTTAAGACATGAATTTGCAAGCATAAAGACACTAGAAGGAAATAGTATCAACACTAAAACAAACTAATATTAGACATCAAAATGCAATATCAGTGAGTGGTAGTAGTAGCAATGACTTTTAATTATCGGGTTTTCACACTGGAATTTTAACACAACTCCATGATCTCAAAACACACCCAAATTAGATAATACTTGATCCTATAGATGGAGAATGACACCCTCTATAATAAAATGTGAGATTTATACTCAATTGAGGAGTTCAAGAACCAGACTAGTCCTTGAATCCATTTGGTTTAAAACAGAAAAAGAAACAGACAAGAATAACTTCACATCACCATAACTTCCTCAATTCTCAACCAAATTATACAAATAATATGCCCATTTTATACTACTCAAAATGCCCAACAAATCTGTACAACCAATTCATGATTTTAAAGACAAACAAGGATGCTAAATTGATCAATTACAGTAAATTCGACCCAAACTATAAAAGAAGAGAAAATCCGACTGAACCCAGTTTCCATACAATCAAGCATCCCTAAAATTCAAGTTCCTATCAATAGAATGTGAAATCATCAATGGAAAAACAACAACTAAGGATTATTGGAAACAATGAAAGAGGGAAAGAAGAACAACTGTAATCATTGAACTAAGAAATTTCAGAAGTTTTACTCACCTAACACTTGCTCCCAAACGCAAGACTTCAGTTCTCCTCCCTCTCCTCCAAATCGTCTGTCCTCTCCCTATTCCCGGAAACTAGTTGACAAAACCAAAGTATTCCAAAGTCAGTCAAGTTAACTGCCTCCAGTATTCCCTTTCAACTCTCTCTTTTTTTCTTTTTCTTTTTTTGCTACTTAGTCCTTTAACAAAAAAACAAAAACAAAAAAAAAACCTAACCACTACTAATCTTTACTAGAAAGAAAAATAAACAAATAAATAAAAATACCTATATATTTATATAACCATGTAACAGTGTAGATATATATTCCTATGTGTGTGTGTGTGTGTAACCAAAAGAAAACAAAAATTGAGTCATTACACCACTAGTTCTGGTCATCAGAGATGACTTTCCAAGCAAGCTTTGCTAAAGCTGTATTCTTAAAGAAACCTGCAGGTCTAATACCAAGACCTCCCACAGCCTTGGGTTGACAAACTTGTTCCCAAGCTACATGAGGACATTTCATGTCTGATCCCCAGAAGAAATCTCTGGTTAGTTTATCAATTTTATTGGTCAGCTTTTTGGGTCATTTAAAGCAAGACATAACATGATTAGACATGGGAGCAAGATTGGACTTAATAAGAGTTAGTCTACCTGCTTTTGAAAGTGTTCCCTTTTTCCACCCTGCAAGCTTATTGGTAAGCTTGAGAAGTAGCTCTTTTGCATTCACAGGATCTTTCCAGAATAAAGCATTATGAATAACCAAATATTTTCCAACTGTAGATTTTTGCTGAATATTCAAAATGTTAACTATTTCATTTTTGATAGAAGAATTTACCTTTGAAGAGAAAAACAAAGAAGACTTATGGTAATTAATTTTTTGTCCTGAGGCCTGGGCGAAAAGATTGAGGATTGTTGAAATATTTCTTGCACCTTTCCTGGTAGCTTTTGCAAAAATAAGACAGTCATCAGCAAACATTAAGTTGGAAATCCTGAAACCAAGAGGAGATGACAATAATCCAACTTGTGATTTATGATCTATTGCTAAGGCATTAAGTTGTCTGATGAGAGGTTCCATAGCAAGAATGAAAATGTAAGGGGACAGAGGATCACCTTGCCTAATTCCCCTAGTTGGCTTAAACCAACCACAAGGGGTTCCATTTATTAATAAAGAGAAAGAAACAGAAGAAATACAATTGCAAATTAAATTGATCCAGTTATCATGGAAACCAAACCTTTTTAGGCAGTGGGCTATATACTCCCCTGGCATTGCCCTCAAAAGAAAAGGCTCCAAGCTCAGAAATATCAAAACCAAAGGTGATTTTCCAGTATGTGATAAGAGACCAACGAGAACCTGGGCAAAAAGCCATAACACCCATCAAGGACACAATGGAGACGCTCATGACAAGCTATGCACGACCTCTTCGTAAAATTGACCAATCTATCCCAAAAAGCGATATCGTGATCTCTTCAACACTCGATAATAGGCATAGTAGGCACAAGCTGGTTGTTTCCTTCAAAAACAGAAATCTGAAGTCAGCATCATCTGCTCCTTAAAAGTAGAAAGGCAACTTTAAAAGCCACTCCCCTAAAAGTCATGGTTAAGCAGGTAAATGGTATGCTTAAAGTGAAGGTTCCTGAGCCAGATTCCTCGAGTCAGGCATCCTTACGGATTTCGAGAAGACTATGTTTCGTGAGGAAGACAAGACACAAGAAAATTTGCCTCGCGTTTCTATTTTTCGACGTCTAGCAATTGAACCCCAACCTCGAGTTTCGGTGTTTCAACGATTGGGTGAAATTCATCCCAAACCACAAAAGAACAGGAAGTGGAAGCTCAAGGTTAAACAACAAAGAGTACTGATTGCTAGACAGGTGGATGAGAGTACAGAGGAATCTGCATCAACGAATTGTGTTTCCATCGAAGAAGATCAAATCGAAGATGAAGAAGAATATGAATTCATCGATAGTGCTCAACCTGCCCCGCCCCAGATGGAAGACGGAGGACAAGCGACAGTTGATGAACTCCAAGAAATAAATTTAGGCACCAGTGAAGACGCAAAACCCATATTTGTGAGCGCTCTTTTGACTCCAGAGGAATTTCAAGACTCCAAGAATCTTCAAGAAGAATATAAAGGTGTGGCATGGGGCTATCAAGACATGCCCGGTCTAGATCCAGAAGTTGCTGTTCATAATCTCGCAGTATCAAAGAAAAAAAGGTGGGTTAAACAAGCACCAAGACGCTTTCGTACAAAGCTAGCTACTCAAATTGAAGCTGAAGTGGATAAGCTCATTGATGTGGGTTTCATTCATGAAGTTAAATACCCTACATGGCTGGCCAGTATTGTACTGTTGAAAAAAAGAATGGACAAATCCGCATATGTGTAGACTAGATCTTAATGAAGCTTGCCCAAAGGATGAATTTCCATTGCCAATTACTGAACTTTTAGTTGATGCAACAACAGGTTTCTGTGCTCTGTCCTTCATGGACGGCTTCTCCGGCTATAACCAAATAAAAATGGCATCGGAAGATGAGGAGTTTACAGCATTTCGTACCTCCCAAAGGGGTATATTGTTACACAATTATGCCTTAGTTTAAAAAATGCAGGTGCTCCCTACCAAAGAGCGATGACAACCATTTTTGGTGACATGTTGCATAATATAGTCGAATGCTACGTTGACGACTTGGTGGTCAAAAGCAAGAAGAGGGGGCATCACATAAACGACTTGAGAAGAGTCTTTGAGAGACTTCGAAAAAATAAGCTGAAAATGAACCCTCTTAAATGTGCATTTGGAGTAATATCTAGTAAGTTTCTCGGTTTCGTTGTGTCAGGTACCGAGGAATAGAAATTGATCCAACCAAAATCAAAGCAACAAGGGAAATGCCACCACCAAAAAATCTTCGAGAGTTGAGAGGATTGCAAGGGAGACTCGCTTATATAAGAAGGTTCATATCGAATCTTTCTGGAAGGTGCCAACCATTTTCAAGATTGATGAAGAAAGACGTACCTTTCATGTGGGATCAAGCATGTCAAAATGCATTCGATAGCATCAAGGAATATTTGCTCAACCCACCAGTCCTAATGGCGCCTATAAAAGGGAAATCTTTAATCCTCTACATAGCAGCTGTTGAGCACTCCCTGGGGGCATTGCTGGCACAAAATAATGATGAGGGGAAAGAAAACGCTCTCTACTATTTAAGTCGAACATTGGTGGGAGCTGAACACAATTACACGCCAATAGAGAAGATCTGCTTGGCTTCAGTCTTCGCCGTCCAAAAATTATGGCATTATCTACTTGCTCATAGCGTCACCTTGATATCTAGAGCGGATCCATTAAAGTATTTGATGACAAAGCCTATGCCCTCAGGTAGACTTGCTAAATGGTCTTTGATTCTCTCAGAGTTTGAGATAAAGTATATGCCCCAAAAGGCAATAAAAGGGCAAGCACTAGCAGACTTCTTGGCAGCACACCAGGTACCAGATGATCATGAATTACCCGAAGACTTGCCAGACGAAAATGTCTTCTCAACTGAGACTTGCTCATGGCAGTTGTACTTCGACGGAGCGGCTAGAAAACAAGGAGCTGGAGCTGGCATTGTGTTCATCATGCCTTTTGGCGGTATAATCCCCTACTCATTCTCTCTAATGGCTCTATGTTCAAATAATATTGCAGAATATGAAGCACTCATCATTGGCCTCGAGATCGCTTTGGAAATGAGGATTGACTCCTTACAAGCATTTGGTGACTCCCAATTGATCGTCAGACAAATAAACGACGAATACGCGGTAAAAAATGAGAACCTCGTCCCATACCACCAACGGGCCAAATACCTTATGGGACAATTTCAAAACATAAATGTTAGCCACATTCCCAGATCAGAGAATGATAAAGCAGATGCACTGGCTAACCTGGCAGCTTCTTTAATCCAACCTGACGAAAGAGACATCCAGATAACAGTTGGGGATCGTTGATTGCTGCCTACATCACTCGAACGAATGGAAGCCACCAATGAAGCACATGTGGTCTCAGTGTTCGAAGTTGAGGAAGAGTCTGATTGGCATATGGACATGGTCAAGTATTGCCGGACAGGAACACTACCTACAAATCCAAAGAAAAGAGTATGTCAGGTGGACAGAACCTTGATACACATACCTTAATGATACTCTGTATGTGTATAGGAGGTCCTTCGATGGAATGCTCTTGAGGTGTTTATCAAAAGAAGAGGGAGTTGAAGCTCTTAAAGATGCCCATGCTGGAACATGCGGAGCTCACCAAGCTGGTCCAAAATTGGCAGCCCAATTGAAGAGAATAGGTTATTATTGGCCATCAATGGTACAAGACTCAATAAATTATGCACAATCATGCAAGGCGTGCCAATTACATGGAGATTTTATACACCAACCTCCACTACCTCTTCATCCCACAACTCTCTCGTACCCCTTCGAAACATGGGGGTTGGATGTTGTGGGTGTCATAACTCCTAAATCCTCACGCCTGCACCAGTACATATTGGCTGCAACAGACTACTTTTCTAAAAGGAGTGAGGCAATTCCTCTCAAAGCAGTGAAAGCGGAGGATGTTGCAAAATTTATCAAGACTCACATCATCTATCGCTTCGGAGTTCCCTCCAAGATAATATCTGACAATGCTTCGTATTTCAAGTGCAAGGCCATGGTCACAATGTGTGAGAAGTATAACATCCAGCATGCATTTTCGTCCAGCTACAACCCAACAGCTAATGGTCAAGCAGAGGCATTCAATAAAGTACTTTGCAACATCCTAAAGAAAATGGTCTCAACAAACAAACAAGACTGGCATGACCGTCTCCCTGAGGCATAATCGGACCACCGTTCGCACAGCAACTGGTTGTACTCCATTCAACTTGGTCTATGGGTCTGAAGTGGTTTTGCCATTAGAAGTCCAATTGCCTTCTTTAAGGATAGCTACAATGTTGACAAATCCAGATGAAAACGCACAAGTCAGACTAGCAGAGCTTGAAGCACTTGATGAGAAGAGACTTGCAGTTCAACAAAAACTTGAAATTTACCAAGCTCAAGTTGCAGGTGCTTTCAACAAGAAAGTTAAGTTCAGGTCGTTCAAAATTGGTCTTAACAGTCAGAAGGCCCATCATCGTCACCAGGAAGTCAAAGGGAAAGTTTGAACCTAAATGGGAAAGGTCCATATGTGGTCACCAAGGTCTTCACCAAAGGCGCATACGAGCTTTCAAATGCAGACGGAGATTGCATCTACCCCTGTGTCAACGGGAAGTTCGTGAAAAAATTCTATGCCTTTTGAAGCTCACTAGATCCAAAACCTGAAAGAGCGGTGTAGACAAAAGTTAAGAGCTACAGGAAAAAAGACAAGAAGAAAAGTACGCTCACTAGATTGAAAACCCGAAAGGGCAGTCTAGGCAACAGTTAGAGCGCAAAGCCATAAAACTTGAACTACGAGTGACTTGATCCCTCCTGGGGTACGTAGGCAGCCTGTAAAACAAACCGGGTGCAGTCACAATTCCTCTCAACCACACATATCCCATTTTGTTACTTTGTAATCAGATTTCAAGGGTTGTAATTAAAGAATTTATTCTATTCTGAATGGGTCGAACCAGACACAATTAAAACTCTATTTTAATTAATAAGATAAGAGTGAAGTTGTGTTGGGTATATTTATTTACAATTTTCTAGATCAAGTTTAAGAGCAAAGGCTCCCACTCTCCCTTTCTTCCTCTGAAAGTCAGAGAATAATTCATGTGCAATGAGAATATTGTCCCGAATGGCCCTTCCTGGTGCAAAGGCACCCTGATTTTTGGAGATACATTTTGTGAGCAACGGTTTTAGTCTCTTAACAAGAATCTTAGTTAAGATTTTGTAAGAGACATTAAATAAGTTAATTGGCCTAAAATCATTTACTTTAGAGGGTTCATCAACCTTAGGGATCAAAGCAATATTAGTGTGATTAATGAGATTTAAAGTGGTACTATCATTAAAGATACCTTTGATCATGGGAATAACCGTGTCTTTTATTTCCATCCAACAATTCTGATAGAAGGATGCATGCAAACCGTCTGGTCCCAGGGCTTTGAGGGCGCCAATAGCATTGACTGCTTCCCAAACTTCATCATCTGTAATCTGTTTTAAAAGTAGATCATTATCAGCATCATCAATACAAGGATCTACAACAGATAAGAAATCATGTAAAGAATTATAGTTAGGAGCATTATCCATGTGGAAACGTTTTTTGAAATCCTGGATTAAAACATCTGCAATATCCTGTTCAGAAGTGGTCCAGTTGCCTGCATTGTCCTTGATTTTGGAAATATGATTTGATTTCTTTCTAATATTGGCCTGTGTTTGGAAAAATCTTGTGTTCCTGTCACCTAAATTGAGCCAATTAGCCTTTGCTCTTTGAGCCCAGAAGAGTTCTTCTTCTCTGTAAAGCTTTGTGAGGTCATCTCGAATCCTCAAGTCCTGCACCCTTACATAGGGAGAAAAGGGAGAGAGCATCAACTGTTGTTGTATACAAATACTTCTTTCATGCAAGTCTTCAAGCTTCCTGAAAAGGTTTCCAAAAACATTCTTTTTCCAAGCCTTGGCTTGGTTAGCAAACTGCCCTGCAATTGTAACAAAATTCAAGAGAGGGTTAGCATTTAAGTTCTGTTTCCAAAAATGATCCACCAAGGGCTTGAAATCTTTGTGAGATAACCAAACTGCTTCGAATTTAAAACTTTGAACAATTTCCTTTCTAGCAACATTTAGGGTAAGACAAATAGGTCCATGATCTGAGCCTATGATTGGAAGATTATCTAGACTCAGATCGGGACATTCATTGAGCAAGCTTGCATTGACACAGGCTCTATCAAGCCTTTCAAACATAAGAGTGTCATCCTCATGTTTATTTGTCCAAGTGTAAGGCAAGCCAGTTGCCTTGAGAGAATATAAATTGAGTTGTTTAAAAAATCGCAGAAGTTCACCATATATTGATTAACAACTTGGTTTCCACCAAGCTTTTCATCAAGAGTAGTAATGGCATTAAAGTCACCGATAAGGACCCAACCTTCCTGGTTTGCAGGTTGTAATTGAGCCACAACACTCCAAAAAGCAGCCTGCCTATCTTTCTGAGGGTAGGCATAGACAAACGTTGCATAAAAAGATTTTGAAGTAACTAGATCCTTAAGCAGACAATGAATAAATCTATCATGAGGTTCAATCACATCAATTTTAACAACCTTTGATTTCCAATGAACTGTCAAACCACCACATTGCCCTGAGGCTGCAATACCATAAGATTTATCAAAAGGAAGGTTCTTCAGTTTATTTGAAATCGAATCAAAAGGAGCTCTGGTGTCCAGAATACAGCGAACATCAACATCAACGCATGAAACATAGAAATGAGTTTGTGCCACAAAGCCGTCCCAGGCACTACCATGGCTATTCCATGAGAGTATTTTCATAATGATTCAAGAGAAAATTTCATCGAGGTGCTACCCTCTGAATCCGTCATGATAGCATTGAACACCACAATCGAAAAATCTTTAAGATAAGATAAAAGATAAATAGCATAAGATGAAAGGTGGAGGAGACGTACCTGGTCCAATGTTACCTTAGGCATATCAAGATTTGGCAGAGCAGGAACAAGACTCCGATCATAGGTAGAATCGAGCTTGCTATTGACTGGGTAATGGTCATATCCATGGAGAGATACAGCACCCATGGCATCTATGTGAGAGCAAACTTCCAAACAAACTTCCCATTGATGTGAAGCCACGCCTTATCCGAACAAACTTCCGACCCGCATCTCGACCGGATTGAACGCAGACTTTCCTCCCGAACAAACTCTCCCTGATCGCTGATTGTGAGAACCCTAGAAAAAGAGGAGCTTGAAACCCCGAAAACCCGGCCATGGTGGTCGCCATCGCACCACCAACGCCGCCCAAAATCCCAATCTGCTAAACCCTAGCAGAGCCTGTTTCCCCCAACTTTCAGCGTGTGAGGTGCGTGTCATGTTTTCTCACAGGGACCAAAATTGTTACTCAATGATGTAATTCCACAATTTAATTCTTGGGACCGGGACAACATATCTGGTATCAAGGCAACAATTCCAGCACCAGAGAAGAAAGCAAGTACTCATAGATTTGAAAAAAAAAACAAATCCCTCAGAAATGCTATTGCACGGCACAGAGCCACAAACACAATCAAAAATGGCATTGCAGGAGGGAGCCGATATTTCGACTGTAAATTCAGGCACGTCACTCAGATTACTAAAATTTTCATCACTGGGTAATGCCTAACGAACATCAACCAATCCATTTATGTTTTCAGCTTTGGATTAAGACTGTAATCAAACACAATAGTGCGCACGTAGAGACAAATGGTCTAATGCAGATTAATCACATATTCATAAAAAGAGTGTAAACCCTATCAAATGGTAAAACTATTCTTACATTTTATCCTTCTAGTGGCAAACACGAGACGAACTCCACCACCGCGATTACCAATTTGCCCCTTTTCCAATTCATCTGCAATAATAAAAAGAGTTGAACCATAGAAATTCAATGCACGTCTCTCCCTCAGATTACTAAAATTTGCAACATTGGGATATACGCCATTATCCCTGTAAATTTAGCAGAGACAAATCAAAGGCAACGTATAATCTGAAACGAGAAATTGTTAACAAACACAAACTGGTGAACTTTACTGAAAGTTAGCAGAACTTTTTAAGTTTTTCATAGTTTAATTTATCTCCTCGAAACAGAACCTATGGACTCTTCTTTGGACATGCAATGATCTTATAAATTATATGTTAACTTAATCGCATGCCAAGTGAGAAAAACCTGGCAGAAACCAGAGATGCAAGACTTTTCCATTCAATGATACAAGATAAGAGAGAAGAAAATATGGCAACCAACCTCTCACAACAATCAAAGAGGTCCATATAAAATCCGAACATCCAGCCGGCAGCAACAAGACATGTTATAACAGTACACTCAGAAAGGCAACTCAAAGCTTCTGTTGATATTTATTAAGCAATGCATTTAGCATGATATGAAGTGTCTTTTCATAAACTAGCATAGCAATAGTATATGCCATCTATTGTACATCACACCCAACAATTCCAGTTCATAGATTAAAAATCCAACAGTAAAAAGGGACCATTCAACTAGCGAACAAGATTCATGTTTCCAAGTAGCTCATCATAGACAGCCCATCAGTCATTTAGCATAACATGAATTATTGCCTCCATCATTCTCAAGTTGGGCAAAATCACTTGGAGTGGTGACATTCCAAGGATGTCAACATCTTTGCAGAATGATTAAAAGTGTACAACATGACCTTTTTAACGGAGCAATCCCGGCTAGTCTTTCCTAGCTCACTGCTTTAGAAACATTGCATCTCTCTAATAATAACCTCTAAAGTTAGATTCTCTTGATTTTAAGGGACAATCGACTCAGTTGTCACTCTGTAATCATATAATTTCTCTCTATAAGTTTAGACAAACAGAAGGCTACTTATAACTCTTATTCAGATTATATGACTTGAGAAATTTTTAAAAATAGAAGGCAACGTAAATATAAGGAAACATATTAATTGAAGGACGCTCATAAATCCAGGCAACATATTAATCCAAGAAAACTCATAAATCGAAGGCAACTAATAAACTGCAGGCATTGCATGTGCTGCATTTGTTTTGCTTTTGCGCCCTACTGCATTTTCATCCTCATTAAGGTGGTCTATTTTTTCCATAAATTAGTGGAGTCCATCACAACAGACCAAAGCTGTAACGCCAAAGGACTATCTAACAAAAGCATTATTCATTTATCTAATCTACTACATAAACAGTAGACTCTGGAGCCTATTTGCATCATTGATTAAAATGAGAATGTACACCACCTTTAATTTGTTATATCATGAAAATTTACCAAGAAAGGGAGAACACAAAACATCTTTCACCGACACCAAATGTTCATCCACAAGGCAACAATCATGTACTTTCGAGGCAACAACTCAGAGGTTTCATCCCCAAGGCAACAAGGCACATGAGCTGGAATGGTCAGAATGGTTCGGTACCAACTCAAGTTTCAAAATTGCAAATTCATGAACTTTCGCGGCAACAATCTTAGAGGTCTCATTCCCAAGGTACCAAGAAATACAAGACAACAAGGCACATGAGCCAGAATGGTCAGAATAGTTACATACCAGCTCAAGATTCAAAATTGCACAATCATGAACTTTCGAGGCAAAAATCTCAGAGGCAACAAAACACATGGGCTGGAATGATCAAAATGGTTACCAGGTCACATTTCCAACTAGAAGAATCATTAAATTTTGAGGCAACAATCTCGGAGGCAGGTCAATTAACCTTATTTTCAGGGACCAATTATTTTTAGGGACCAGTTATTACTCAATGATGTAATTCCATCATTTAATTCTTGGGGCAGGGACAACATATCTGTAAATTCGGGTATCAAGCAACAATTGCAAAACCAGAGAAGAATACTCTTGGGACAGGGACAACATATCTGTAAATTCGGGTATCAAGGCAACAATTGCAACACCAGAGAAGAATGCAAAATCACATAAATTTAGACTAAAAAACAACTCCCTCAGAAATACTTGGTTACCCCCTGGACAGCACAAACACAATCAAAAATTGTTGCTCCACCCTAACAAAAGCTTTGCAGGAGGGAGTACCAATATTTTGACAGTAAATTCAGGCATGTCCTCAAATTACTAAATTTTCATCACTGGGATAATTCCTAACGAACATCAACTGATCCATTTATGTTTTCAGCTTTGGATTAAGACAGTAATCAAACACAATAGTGCACAAGCTGAGACAATGATCTAGGGCAGATTAATCACAGATTCAAAAAAATAGCATAAACCCTATCAAATGGTAAACCATTCTTACATATTATAGGACTTGTTCTTCTAGTGGCTAACAAGAGAAACAATCCCAGAGACGAACCCCACCACTGCGAATACCAATTTGCCCATATTCCATATTCATATTCCTAAAATATAAAAATAAAAATAAAACAATAAAAAAATAAGTTGAACCTTAGAAATTCAACGCATGTCTCTCCCTCAGATTACTAAAAATTGAGATATACGCCAATATCCCTGTAAACTTACTCTCTATTAAGCAGAGAGAAATCGAAGTCCTTGTATAATCTGAATTGAGAAATTCTTAACTCATTGCAGGCAGCGTATAAATCAAAGGCGACATAAAAATCAAAGATAAACTGATGAACTTTACCGAAAGTTAGCATAGTTTAATTGTTCTTTGAACAGAACCTAGTGACTCTTCTTTGGACATGCAATGATCTTCTATCACAAAAATTACTAGGTAAGTTCCTCACGCGATGCTGCGGGTTAACAAAAGGAAATTCGTGTATCTGTTTAAAACAGTCCCCAGGTCATATTTCTTCAGAGTCAATATATCCTAAGCTTTAATATTTGAATCTATTCCATATCATCTCAATGTCTGCGTGCAAAGTGCTAGAGATTAAATCTTAAATTTCTTCAGGATTAGTGAAGAGTTAACACAAATTTCTGGACTACGCTCTCTTAGGTCTCTGACCACTTGAAAGAGTCGGTTAAAGACTTGGTGCTGACTTCTTCAAGAAGGTTGACATCAGTTTCTTTAGTAACTTCAAAACATTATCATTATAAAGCACCTATGTATAACCCAAATAATCCAATTCAAAAAAAAAAATAATATATATATATAGACCATGTGCAATTATATGAACTCCTTAGAAATTAGAGGAAAAAAACAAATAACACCAAGTCAAGTCCTTTACCTTCCATCTAGCATTTTGCAAATTTTGATGCCAGCATTGAGAAAATTATCAAATGGTCTAGTTCTTTCTTCATGCATAATATGGCCTTGACCAAATCCTTGTCTTGATCAGCATTGAAGAAGCATTCACAACCTTTGGCACCCAGAACCAAGGCCTCCCAAATAGAATCTCTACTGCATAGAGTTCTTCCATTGCCCAAAATCCATCGACAATGCCTTTTGTAGAATTCCACAATAACTAATTTATATCCAGATTGACATAGAGCACTTGACAACTCTTGAGTATAATTTTATGTCAGTCATATTCAAAACACTTGTTTAGTCTGTTTTGGTAACAACAGCTGTACATAAAGCAAAGCATATAAAGAAAAATACATAAGCCATAAGATCAATCAGTAACAGTTGAGCAAAACTAACACAATATCGTTGCCAAAGGGTTTTCTTATCTCCTGAAAATGCCGTGCCAAGTTTTACTAATGTGAACCATATGACTGAGTACAGGAGTTGAAGCGTAAAGAACTCGATGTAACAAAGCAGCATGATCGGTTTTCTTTTATTATATCATACTAATAAGCAAAACACCAAGCCAGAAAATGTATTTTCCTTATGATGTATTTTCCTTTTAATTAGTGATGTTTTCCTTTTAATTATATGATTCATGTGCATTATTGAGAATCAACACCCATATATATTTCCAGTTAATTCATTGAGTAGCTTTGTGCTTGTGAATTTCGCAATGCAATTGTAATGAATGCATAAACTTTGATGAAACAACAACAATATGGAAGGTAAAGTGATACAGAGGTGAATAGGCAGCAGGTTATTGGTTCAAAGAATTATGGTAGTGTGTCACCTGTATACAGTTTCTGCGCTTGACAAATACAATTCACTACCGGATTTTCTCTCATTGCTTTGTGCATTTAAGGCGATGTTCAGCAACAAACCAGGTCAGAGTGGCTTTCCAATAGAACATTTTATCCTGAAACTCAAAAGAAACTCATGTTTAGATTGCAATTATGACAATGTAGTTGTCATAGTGCAGATTAATCCTAAACAGTGGTCTTTACCATGTCACATGTGGGATCGAGTATGTCTGAATCCATGATGGTTATCTTCTCCACAGATTTCATATATGTCACCCTCCCTAACTGCCTCGGTTGATATGTTAACATTTAAGTGAGATGCTCGAGAAAAAATAGAAATAAATAATTTAGAAAGAACAAAACAAACAATGAATTGTAAATACTCACTTTGGTACTATTTTAGTTTCTGACTTGTCAAAATTATAAGATCATGTGGTTCAGTTCTTCGATCTCAAAGCTCCAGTATCAAGTCAGAAGAACATCAAGCTAGAAGTCGTTGCAGCTGCCAGAATAAAGGGATAAGTTGATAAAATTTCCAAGTTATGAGAAATCAAGAGAAAATACGCACTTTTACCACTTCCTAGCTACCTTGAATCCCCATAATTTCATTAGCTAACTCAGCCAATAAAGATTCAGCATTTAGAACAGCAATAGTACAAACTGAGCTCGTGGTATGCCAATTAAGATCATAGGAGTTCTTGTGCAGACAGATTCATCTACCTAGATAAAATGCAACATGTATATCATTATAGATGAGTAATCAGATGATACATCCCACTATCATCCATAATCCAATTGAATAAAATTAGCAGAAATTAAAACACAACAGCAGAAGTACCGATTTCAAATCAAGACTGAAAATCTAGTGTAGAATCCAATCTAAATTACAAATTCCATAAACTAAAGCTAGAAATTCAAAAATGTGAATTCAACTCTCTTACCTAAATCCTATATGTGCAGAAGGATGAACACTCACATAAAATGAAAATCGTTCAAATTCAAAAACAGAATTCAAAGTCGATATTCAATAAGAAATCATTTTCGAGATTTGAACCGTCTTTTCATCAACTAGCATATCAGTAGAGCGTTCCATCTACTGTACATGTCAGGTCAAATTCGCTATTCATGAACTTTGAAAGGCAACAATCATAGAGGCAACAATAATCTCTCTTTCCGACAATTTCTCTTAATACCATTTTTTGTAGGGATCAGTCCTTACTTTCTAACATTAAGAAAGAACATGAAGTTTCAAGGCAAACAGAATCATGAACTGGACACATTGAAGGCAACTCATAACGCGAGGGCAATATATCTATGAAAGGTAACTCATAGATTGGAGGCAACTCATAAATACAACAGAAGGTAGCATATTAATCGAAGGCAACAACAAGGGGCAACAACAGATGAAACCCTAAGCATTTATGTGATAAGTGAAACAAGTCTCTCTCTTTTCAAACTGGGCACCACCGAAGTCACCACTAGAGTATCAAGGCAATCGAACCCGATAATTTCATGGCATGCTCAGATTCATATAAGATTCAAACGAAACCGAGAGAGCGAAAGGGCCACGTCTTACATGAAATTAAGTGACCATCTCCAATCCATTGAAATTACACTGTCAGCACTGCACACATAAATCACAAGTCATCGCAAGTCTCCCTTCTCTGCAACTATCTCACTCAAGTAATCTGACTGAGAACTGCCTTCGCAAAGATCTCAGCAGTGGTATGAATGCAGCAGCTATGCATTGACAAAAACGGAAGGGTTTGACGTATCCATGTCCAGCAAAAACATATTCAATAATCATTAGCAAGAAATTCTGTCCAACCTATGAGGCTCAAAACATGTCACATTCAGCCAACAAACAGTTAAAATCATACTCCGTACACCAGTCTTCGTTTACAAAACTCAAATTCAACCTAATCTAGTGATACAATAACCCGTTACAGATAAATGGTAAATGGTGAAGAGTAATCACCATTTGCATAAATACACATTTCTTATACCAAAGCAAGTGAATTTGATCACTCATGGTATCAAAATCACGACAGACATCTAAGTCAAACAAAAATTTTCAATAAATATTATATCCAATTAATCAAAAAAAAGTTAAAGAATGAAAAATTATAAAGAAAACAACTGACATGTCTCAGCAAAAGCATACCTCTCCCTTTCAGACTCCATCATCAATAAAATTCCACCAAAATCAAGACCCAGTCAGTTAAAAACCAACAGCAACAGAAAACAAAATCAAAACCCCACAACAATAAAATTCCTCCAAAATCAAGACCCCAATCAGTTAAAAACCAACAGCAACAGAAAACAAAATCAAAACCCCACAAAAAGGACGAACCCAGTGCAAGCCAAGTTAACCCCGTTACAGCCTTACACACACAGATCTAAAATCCAATTCCAAAACACAACCAAACCCAAACAACAAATCAAATGGTAAACCCTATTCAAGGCCGAGAAACCCAAACCCAAACAACATATCAAATGGTAAACCCTAGGGTTTTCAAGGTGGAGGGCAACAAAATCATATACTCACCAATTAATCAAATTAAACCAGAGAATCAAGAAAGACCCAATTATTTGATTCAAGCAAACACAAATTCAGAAGCAAATTAAACCAGAGAATCAAGAAAAGACCCAATTATTTGATTCAAGCAAACAAATGGTAAGACATTCTTTTTTACCAATTGAAGCCATGGAACAGAGACATTTCTACTCATCTATATGTTTCTTCAAACTAACAACTCCTTGGCAGTCTATTCTAGTTTTTCTTGCTTGCAGAGGTACAAGAAAAGTATTGACTAAAAGCAACGAGAAGGATACTAATACCGAAAGTGATTCAATCTATTCAGAGCAAAGGAATAAGAATTGTGAATTTGCCAAATAGTTACATACAACAGAATCATATTTATAAAGTGGATAATAAACCACTAGCTTTTGTGCACGTGCTTGCGCGCGTGCGGAAGTCTTATGAGACTGCTTCATGTGTATTACAATTGCAATGAGAATTCGACAATGGCTGAGAAAATAAGAAATTGTGAAACTGATAATCTACTTAACAATAACTAACATTAAAGCAATAAGCAAAAAGAAACATGATAATACAAAAATATGGCGCATAAAATGTAATTACAACCAAAATACAATTTAAAAACACAGTAATAATCCATTGTCACCCAAAAAAATGAAGATTGATCATTGAACGTGTCACCACTTCCTGTTATCCTTCATTTTGACGGCCATTCAAACCGACATTGAAATTCTGAAAACAAACGGGTGAATTAAACACGGGTGACAGGTTGAAGCCAAAAGAAAGCAACACAACTAAAGAACTCATGAAGAAAGCGAAAATTAAAAATAGAATGGGAGGCATGAGAGGACATGTTTATTATCATTTATACACAAATTAGGAAGACTTTTTTTTTTCTGAGGTGCATCAGTTATACACAGATTAGTAACTGATTCTTTAATTATTTATACACACGTTAGAAACATAGCTCACTAGCTTGGTAATAGATTCATAAACAGATGGTGACATGGTGCATCCCATCAGTTATACACTCATTGATCAGTTATATACACATATACACAGATTAGGACACACACAATATCTGATCAAAGACCCAGTGTTAATAATACTCTATTTACTGTGCTACTGAAATCAATCTCTGAAATTGGGAAAGCCATCTCCAAGTTCCCATTGGAAACCCAACATAACCATATAAGCAATAGATGTTGAAACTTCAAATATAATAGGTTTGTCCATCAATATCATAACATTAATAAATCAAACTATAGAAGCCTGTGCGCAAAGCTATCTAATGAACTAACTCTTTAATCAATATATATATATATACATATATATATACACAACTAAATATATATACACATAGTAGGCACCAAAAGAGCTAAAGTAAAACAGAGCAAAAGGCACTAAACCTTGGAATTCAGTCCTTCAATGAAGTTCTGATATTTCAAAAATGCGGACAGATTGATATCCACCTTTATCACTAAACCTAGCACAAATGACATCCCATAATCAATATCATCATTAATCCACTAATCACCACATCTTAGACATCGTGCAACACAAACAGATGTGACCATTTTCCGGTAGTGAAAGTGATTATATTAGCGGATCACCAAAAACACATTCAGTTGCTGAGAAGGAAACAACAACTGCACGAAATATATTATACTACTTGGCATAATGACATATATACGATCAAACAAAGGAATTTAGAAAATCAAAGACCCTTTATTTACAAAAGATGAGACATTATTCTAGCTCAACTGAACTACAACCAGATGGTGCGGATGTGTAAAGCAAGCATGGTATTGCACAGGCAAGAGAATCAAATACATGCATAATACTTATACATATGTGAAATATTAAAGCTCATGTTCCACCTCAGGCATTAACAATAAACAAATAAATAAAAAAGAACATTGCCCTACAATTAACCGGCACCGCCACAAACTCATATACAGTCACATAATCAAGCAATGCAAGTCACATCCCACTCATAAATAGTGATCTGATCGGGAGGTCATTCTGAGCGGGATTGATGACAGGGTTGAGGAGAACATAAACAGGGCTCTCATTGATATCCATCAACTACAAACACACACTATTAAACTAACATATTCTTACAAATAAAAACCTGAATGAAAAACTTTGGCAATAGGTTTTCGAATTCGAGATGGTATAAACTAAAATTGAAGATGAGCATAAGCTTACAGCTTTGTGAATAGTCATATCAGATTCCTGAGCGTCAGACCCGGTCGAGTACCATCCCAGTATGTAAAAAGAGAAAGATGAATTTAGATAACTTGCTGTGTTCAATTACGTCATTCCATATATACGTTTTATCTCAAACAATATAATGATTTGGATGACACACCTAAATCAGAATGCAAGCTTTAACAAATATTTCTACTAATCCCATAATTCCCACCAAATAATACAAGCATGGCAAAATGTGGCAACATTACAAAAAATTTGGCCTGAAGTTACTGTAAAAAATAATTTCTGGTATCAAATAATCCATAGAATAAACAGACAAACTTTATTAGTGATCTGAAAATCTTAGATGATTTTACACTACTTGTTATTTCCCTTTATCCCAACAGCTTTTTCTCCAATTTCACTTGCTGACTAAAACATCATAAATCCTCCCAAAATGCAGCAGAAAATTCATTACCTGATTGTCGTGATCTCCTATGAACCTGCAAAATAAAGAGAGTAGTGGGAGGTCAGCAAGATCAACTGACTTCAATTTATTTCTGGAGTTTGGGGGTAAAACTATGCAATCAAAAGTAAAACTTTAGACAATTGAAAGAAACCCATGTTATACCAAGAAAAGAAACCCAATTTCCATTTTATTGAACCGAAAGGGATAAAAAAAATTACCTTCACAATTTCATGGAGAACAACCCAGGCCCCCTCCTCTGTCGCTGTCCAAATCCAATAACAGTCTGACCCGATTACTTGAAAACCTCAAACAAAACAAACATGCATCAGTGTAATCCCAGAGTACTACATATCAATTACAAAGAAATTGAAGAATTAGTTTAGCATAGATTATTTTCCCTGAAATCGAAATGAGGTCAAAACCTTACAGGTACACAGATGAAAAAAAAGTAACCTTCCTGATCCAAGTAATCTGACTGAGAACTACTTTCGCAAAGATCTCTGCAGCGGTATGAATGCAGCAGCTATGCATTGCAGCAGCTACACATAGATCTAAAATCCAATTCCAAAACACAACCAAACCCAAACAACAAATCAAATGGTAAACCCTATTCAAGACCGACAAACCTAAACCCAAACAACATATCAAACCCTAGGGTTTTGAAGGCGGAGGGCAACAAAATCATATACTCTCCAATTAATCAAATTAAACCAGAGAATCAAGAAAGACCCAATTATTTTATTCAAGCAAACACAAATTCAGAGGCAGATTAAACCAGAAAATCAAGAAAAGACCCAATTATTCAAGCAAACACGAAGCAACAGAGAGAGCAAGAGTCTTACATACATAATTGGCATTGGGTATCCCTTTCCCTTCTCTCTTTTTCTCTCTCTGTTTCTCTCGTTGTCTCTCTCTCTCTCTCTCTTTTTCTCTCGCTGTGTCTCTCGCTGTCTCTCTCGGTTTCTTCTTTCTTAAGGATTAAGGAGTCAGGACATAAATATCGGGAACCAAAAATAAGAGCAGAAGTTTTTCTACCAAAAAAATAAAAAATAAAATAAGAGCAAAAAAATAAAAAATAAAATAAGAGCAGAAGTTTCCCACCGCCTCGCTCAGTCAAAAGTCAATTTTTTCAATCAGTTGGGACGCCCTAAAGAACTTGATCAATCATATCAAACGGGACAAATGGACGGTCCGATTGACGGGGTTGAATCATTTTGTTTTTTTTGGCTCCCATTTATATATATATATATATATATGAGAGATACCACCCATGCGTTGTTGCCGGGTAGGATTTCTTGATGATGAACAATATTCAATCCCCATCTCACATCTCCCAGGCCACCACCTTTTTCAAATCCACCGCCAATTCCCCGACCTTCCCCTATTTTTCAACAAACACATCCATTTTTTCCAGATCCACCACCAACATCATGATATCCATGCCTGTAAAATCCACCGCTCACCTCCAATTTTACCACCTCCTATTCCGCCACCTGCACAAAATCCATCATCAACCATATAGCCTCTACCATCCTTTTTTAATTCCACCACCATATCATGGTCTTCCTCTTGTCAAAACCCACCATGGACACCTCCGATCCCATGCCCACAACCAAGTAAAAAATGGAAAACGACATGAAAGAAGTAACAAAATTTTCAATCACACAAACGTTTTTTTTATCAGAACAATGGCATATTTATAAATAAATTGCATTAAAGGGCAGCACTGTAATTTCATCAGAGAAATCTATAGTGTATAGAATGTATGTATGTATCACTTCTTGTATTAACTAGTTAATGTGTTGTATCATTTCAGTGTTTGTGTTCCATGACCACAGAAGATTTCAGCTTCCCCAAAGTACATAAATACAGTAGTACTGGAAGCATCGATTTCCCTCCTTTGTGGCGAAAATCTCCCTGCACAGATTCATGCCTTAAATTCTGTACTTTAAGGTGGTTTCATGTTTGATATTTTTAACGAGCAGTATACAAGGGGGATAAAACTAAGATCTAAGATTTTAAGTGCTTGAGCCACTTTTGCTCCGGCAGAAACAGGAGCACTTGAAATTCATGTAAAAGAAAATTATAAATTGTGTCAGAGTTTACCTCTAGAAGATCTTAGAGTAGGTTTGGTAGCTTATTTGTCTAGGTTCTTAGCAAGTCCAATACGTGGTTGAGAGATAATTATGATGATGGGAATCCACATATATCCTACTATCAAAAGATATACTCTGGCAGAAACAGGAGCACTTGAAATTCATGTAAAAGAAAATTATAAATTGTGTCAGGGTCTACCTCTAGAAGATCTTAGAGTAGGTTTGGTAGCTTATTTGTCCAGGTTCTTAGCAAGTCCAATACGTGGTTGAGAGATAATTATGATGATGAGAACCCACATATATCCTACTATCAAAAGATATACTCCAATCACTAAAATTTGAAATTTTGAGTAAAGATTCAAGTTCTTTTGAACTCTTTCTCTACCATGTTCTTTAAAATTTAGGATAGCTAGCTTACAATTCTAATCTATCAGCCAAAATAACCACTCAAAAAGACACCCAAATATCCTTCACATCACTACATATATGGGTACCTAAATGATGCATAATCTAATATACACTTTTAGCATACATATTGTTCTAAAATCAGTTGAAAATGAATACGTGCTCCAGTTAGCATTCCTACAAGCTTTAAACTATGCTACTAAGTATATTATCTGCCTAGAAGGCCAAAATTCAGTACATGTTACTATTCTTATTCTCACCTTGCAGAAGGAAAAAGCCTGTGACGCAAAAGCTTTAGTATCTTTCCCACTCTCCGCATATCAGCATATGGAAGGTTCTTCACCACAACAATCTTCCACAAACCAATAAAACCCATTCTATCTAGAGTTTGTCCTTCTGAAGAAAGGGTATGCAAGTAACATCGTTGATGAACATAACAAAGCAAACATTCTTCCTTGACAAACGAGAGACCTAAAATATATACAATTTCCAAGACAATGGATAGTTGGATGCCTCCACCAAACACACCCTAAATTAACTGCAGTCCTGCTTTGCATAACTTCAATCATATCCCAAATGCATACACTTTACCGGAATGGTATTGTTTAGGTATCTGAATAATACACTAAAAACTTGACCTACTTAGATCAAAGACGTAATTTGTTTACCGGATGTTGTACAATCTGTAAAAGAAGCGCTGGTGCACCTCCATCAAAAAGCACAACCCGACTGTTAGTTGAGAGCTTTGGTGTACAAGCAATCATTCAAACCACCACACAGACTAAAATCTAACACCTCAACATCCGCATAGCAAACAACGGAAAAAAAAAAAAAAAAAAAAAAGGGAAAAGGAAAAGAACTACAGTTAGGTCTTTTTTCTGATCCATCTAGTATTCTAGTGTCATGTGCTCCAACTATATGTGGCCTCACTCCTAATAAGTGCTGCAAAGTGTGTAGTTGCAGTTACTTCAACAATAATTATGTGATAACAAAATGCTATATCCTTGCCAATTTCATCAAGAGCGTGTGAGACACCTAAGGATCGGAATTAGTACTCACACTCTGGTCATGGTACATACCCGCCCCCCCCCCCCCCCCCCTTAAAAAAAAAAAACCACACAAACACAAACACACATATAATCAAATAGATCCAACTAGAGTAATATAGATGGCATGCTAGAAGATGTATGACCTGATTGGTACCTACCTATAAAGTATAGATGAAAGCCAATTAGTCATCCAACAAACCAAAGAGAAATGAAACAATAGGCCATTAGTACCACTGACACAGGAGATTCTTTCATTGCCTTCAAAACCATCCCATGATGATCATCAACATCTTAATGTTTAGAGTGGATATGAGAACACGTAGATGCAGAGAAGAGTTGCCGAAGAGATGAACCATAAAGAAGTAACGATAGTTGCACTGCGTACATACCAGGAAATTAGATTTCTAGTACAAATGGCAACTTAGATTTCTAATAAAAATGCCAACTTGAGAAAGGAAGAATATGTACAAAGTACAAACAAGAATACAAGGATTATTCTGAAATCCAAGAACACATTGTGGGTAATACAAATCACACAACCAAAATATTTCAAGTTTAGGTACCTGGACAATGCATTGCCTTGACCAAGGGCAGTGGTGATCAAAGTGCTCCACACAGTTGTTGCCGATAGAACAATGAGGGTGATAGCATACAAGTGTCACAATACTTCACTCTTAGAAGACGTCATTGATAATAACTTCTTTTGTTCTAGGGAACTGAAGGAGTTTGTCTTCCACCAACATCACAACTCACTGGTCTTCCACCAACATCAATAGACACTGATGAATCATAACAGAACTCTTCCACATGCGGATGTGAGTTTCATGATAATCCCAGGGTCCCAGGCTGAAGTAAGAAAAAGAAGCATCAACACCCTATCAAGATCAACTAAAGAATTAAGTTATGTCAAAACTTAGGAGTAAATAGAGAACGGCAGAAAAAACAACACTCAAAACAGATTAAATAAGAAAAAATCATGAAAACAAAAGACACCAAAATTTGATACAGTATTCAGAGGCTGATGAAAACATAGTCTGCAAGTGAATGTTTAGTATAATATTCAATTATAAGAAATTACGTTCCAAATATACATGAATCTGAACCAATGCCTTATAATCAATGGAGAAAGAAGGTAACTAGTAGAATATAAATAATTTTGTATCAACCCGAGTTTCCAAAAAAGAAAGGAAGAAAAAACAAACTAAACATATGTCTCTTAGAGTTTGAAAATAAAAAAACGTTAACAATGAAATACCATCACGTAACATGAACTTTACACGCAACTACAATATCATCACCTAACATGAACTTTACACACCACGTATCACATACCACATATTCACTAATAGTGCTCATACAAGATTCCATTTCATAATCCGGAGAACTATTAACAGTAATAACTAGAGCAATGTGACTAGCAGTGACCTGGCATCTGGCCCAAATATCAACCTTCAGCCAATGATGAACTTCTGCAAAGGAGCGCTAGGAGGGAAGGTAAGTATAAAATCAATATCCCAAGCGAGAAATATAATCATACATCTATAACCAAGTTAGATTTCAACAAACTACAGTAGAAAAGTTCAGGATATATCCAAGCTCAAGTAGACCTATGTACAAGTTTTTCTATCATATTCAAATGCAAACCATCAAGCTATAATGTCCATAAAACACTATTTTTGCACTGCTGAAGATACCGCATTATAAATATGTAAACTAAGAACCCGTTAACACATTCAGCCACAAGTAAACCTAATCACTACAATAATCCCTAATCTCACATGAAACCCTTTTCCTTCGACTCTGCCGCCATCGTCATCAAGGACTCCAAGAAGCAAAAGGTTGTGGTTTAGTATGATGATGGTTAGCGGGGTTATGGTTTCTGGTTGAAGGGCTGGACCTTTCGTTTCTGACCGCAATGGAAGCAATTTGTATCGGGTTAGCGGGGATATCGAAAGCCGGTATGATGATGGTGGTTGTGGTGGTGGTTAAGGTGTGTGATGGCGGTGAACTGGTCGTGGACCTTAAGTTTTTGTTCTGAAAGGCTTAAACCCAGAAACTAGAGAGAAGAAGAATTGATCGAAAAAAGAAGAAAAAGAAGAAAAATTAATATTTCATTTGGGTAACTTTTGTTTTTTTTTGTTGTTCCAAGCATTTAACGGTGTTAGAATAAGTGTTAATGTCATGTAAGGGACAAGATCATATAAACGGCTAAGATTAAATTATAACACTCGGTTCACTTGAATCTCCGTGCATAGAAGAATTTAACCAGACAACTCAACCAAAATAGTCATAAACTAATAGATTAACAAAAAATACTGAAACATTGGGATCTATTGCAAATTAAAAGCTCCAAATTAAGCTGATAAATTTAAGGAAAACAACAAAAATTAAGAATTTGGGTACCTCCAGCTTTAACAATGTCAACAAGATTGTCTTTAAGAATGACGGGAATTGAGCGCGGGATGGCCCTAACAACTAGGACTTGGTTCCTCTCCTGGATTTTGATCTCTTGCTAATCATGGCATGATATAGAACCTTTCCAAATACGCCAATTTTGTGTCTTCACGGGGAACTAAGAATGATAGATAAGAAAATACAATAAAAAAAAACATAATATCATGTTGCAAAGACTGCCAGTCGAAAGAGTTTAAACCGCCAGAAGAGCAGAATTACTGATAATCGACGGTATAAAGGTTGAAATCAGTTCGGTTTATGATTAAAGGTTAAGGTTGAAGCACTTGCAGCCGCTAACGACAATCTCAACTAGAGCTCTCAAATATGACATTTTTGTTTCACTGCATCAATAAGGTAGCTTATTAAAAAACAGACACGAGTGCATTATTAAACTTTTTTTTTCCTCATCGAAGAAATTCAAGAAAAAGAAGTTGGGCTATTAACAGGGTAGAGTTGGAATTTCAAAGCAATAAATGGAGATGGAGGGTTTGCAGAGTCGTAGCGCCTCCGGTTCTTCTATTTTCTTTTTCAATCTCAACGCACTGCTGCTTAAACCCTCCCTAAAACCCTATTCGGCTATTCCTTATGGGTAAGTTGCGTTCTTTCTTATGCCTCCAATTTGTACTAGTATGATGCAGAATCCAACCTTTTGTTTTTGTTATGCGTATGTCTATGTAACCAGAGAAATCAAGGCAAGAGAAGCGAAAAGAAGCTCGCTTGGCCAAGAATGCCAGAAAAAACCAGTCTTGGCTCCAACGTCAGGTACCCTCTATCACCTCCCTTGTTTCTTCTTCTGGGTTTTCTCTATATCTTCTGCTCTCTATCGAAACTCTTTCGTTTTTGCTGTTATTTTATATATGCAGAAAGCCTCAAAATCTACAGAGAAACCCCTAAATTCTTCTCATCAGAATAAGAATGACGAAACAGCTATTTCTGAGACAAGTAGGGATATGGGAGTTGAAAATACTAAATCAGAGGTTCATCCGAGACCATCAACAAAGGTACCTAAGAGAACCCCAAAAACAAAGTTTGACAAGTTTCTTCAACTAGATCATACTAGGGCCGAGGATGATTTGGAGCTAGAAAGGAAACTTGCAAAGAAACTCAAAGTCAAGGGTGGAAAATTGAAGGGTGAGGATCTTGGTCTTAACATGTTGTTTGAAGGAATTTCATCTTTTGCTGACGAGGCATTGCCTTCTAAAAAATCTGAAAAAAACTCCCTAAGAAAGAAACGGAAGAAGGACAAGTTATTACCTGATGACCTAGAGAGTGAAGATCCAAATGTAGTCGCTACAGATGGCGCTGTTCCCTCCAAGTCATCTTCGAGGAAGAGACCGAAGAAGAGAAAGTCCTTGGAGGAAACAAAAGATGGCAATAACGATGGTGGTATGGGCATTGAGGTATCTAAGCCAATGGAGTCCTTGGAAAAAGTTCCTGCCACCACACCTCAAAAATATGTAGCTCCTCACTTAAGATCACGTGCCAGGAATGAGCTTGAAGAGTATAGTCAGGTCCGTCGACAATTGCGTGGTCTTCTAAATAGGCTCTCGGAATCTAATGTCGAATCCATTACAGGGGATGTGTCTGTCCTCATGCGTTCCATTCCGCGTGGTATCGCCTCTGATATATTTGGTGAGGAGGTATTAGCCTCATGTGCTCATGGTCCTCGTGGAAATGAACAGTTAAGTTTATTATACTTGATGGTGATACATCAACTTACTAATGTTTGATACTGTTACCCTAAAGTTTTGCATTTTATTCTTTCAGATAGTGTCTGTAATTAACTTGTTTTTCTGTTTCTGTTTTAAAGGCATGCTGCTGTTTTTGCTTCTTTTGTGGCCGGCATGGCCAGTTCAGTGGGAATCGACTTTGGCGCAAAGCTTCTGGCTTTACTTGCTAAAACTTTTGAGGTGTGTTAATGATGTACTAACTTCAGTTTCCATTGTTTTCAGAAAGCTCTTACATCAAGTAATGTATCCTTCTTCTTTTTTTTCCTCCTGTTCTTAGGATGAGTACCACAAAGAGGACAATATTTCCTTGAGAAATCTTACTCTTTTACTCTCTCAATTATGCATATTTGGAGTTTGTTCAAGGTACGTTACCTAATGTCTCCAGGGCTGTTGGCATATATAATGTGAAGTTGAATAAGTTAAAAAGCAGTTGTGCAAAATCTTCTTCCACAGTTTTCTTAAATAGTGGACCTCTATTTGAGATTATATTTTTGAATTCTTACTTTCTACTTGATGGAACTTGCTAAAGCATACTAGTATGCTTCATAAGCAGAGGTAGATCTTGATTGTATGTATTTTGGTAAGGCTGTGTTTTCAGACTTGGATCTGAAAATATGCTCCAAAATATCCATCATCATGATACAACTACAAACACGCTCCTGAATGTTTGTGAAATAATGATATATGTATATGTAACACCCTCAATGTCACACTCTTTCAAATGTTAGTGTTGTCTTCAAAACATTGTACTGAATAACTCATCGATGGATTGAGGGCATTATGCACAATTGTATGATATACATGAATTTAAAAGTTCAAATGTACGTATATTTACATTTAGGGTGTGTTGATAACAATATCCATATTTGCAGTAATTAATTAGCTAAATCATGTACTCTAGTTAGCAACATGATTAAAATATTAGTTTTACTTAGTAACTTCTTTTATCCTATGAGCATATGCTACAACAGGTAGTGTGTAGGATGGAATAAACCCTTTTCTAACTGCTTTATTTTTGGTTATGTTTTTCAGTGATTTGATATATGACTTTCTGATTGTTTTGAGCAAGCGGTTAACAGAGATTGATGTCTCAACCATCTTGACAGTTCTGCAATGTAAGCATTTTTTAAGTTTACCATCATATTAATACTAAGCTATGTACGAGAGACAAAATATATTGTATCATCCCGAAGCCGCAGATGTAGCAATTCTACTCATTCATCTCCAACTAGGAGCCCTCTCATTCAATCGAACTCCATAGCGTTATAACACACTGTGTGCGAAGCCTGCATTCATATGTTAATAGATTTTCATACTTATGATCATATGATATGTTATGTATCATGTATGTCTTGTTAATGCTTAGTATAAATCAACATAACTGTTACTTCTAAACCAATTCAGAAAGCTTCATACTCTTGGACTTGCAAGTTATAAAATGAACTGTCCTTTCTAAACAGGCTGTGGAATGAAAATAAGGGCTGACGATCCTCTTGCAATGAAAAATTTTATTGCGAGTGTTCAGAATAGAGTGAACGAGTTAAAGGCCTCATGTGGAGATGACCAGGAGAAGATCAATGGCAGAAGGGTAAGCTTACATCTCTACTGTAAGTACTGTTTAAATTGGTATTAGTCTTCGCCTCAAAAGCTGAGAAATCTAATCTGATACCTATAGATGGAGTTCATGCTTGAAACCATATGTGACATCAAGAACAACAAGAAAAGGTTGAAAGAAGATACTGCACCTCATACAAGGATAAAGAAATGGCTACAAAAGGTGTGTGATTCATACATTTTTTTTTCTTACTTGTTTTCTACTTGGCATTGTGGAAGGAAGTTTTGGTGCTTCCTTGTACTGCACGTCATACAAAGGATAAGAGGGTTCTACCCCAATTTAAGTTGTTGAGGGTTAAACAGGTGATAAAAGCTACAACCAAGTCAAGTATGTGCACTTTAGAAACTAAGTGCTTGTTTGACATCGCTATTAAGTATGCACACTTTAGAAACTTAGTGCCTGTTTGACATAGCTATAGCAGCAAAGCTGGTTCAGGCAACTTTCTGTGTCGGTATCATTATAACAAGTGATAATACTATAATACCAAGAAATTTTTTGCTATCTGGGTATAGAAAAGTGAACAGGTGAAACCTAATTAATATATGCAAGGCTGTTAACCACGTGAAAAAATCATTGAAATGATGGTATTTTGAAACATCAGCTGATCTTTTCAACTTTCGGTAACTTCCAAACATCTTTTCCCCAGCTTCATCCCCGGGATTTTAAAGAAACTCTTTCAAGTACAGCCAAATACTTTATAGAGAAATATACAGAAAGCCATTTGCTCCAAAAGCTGTGAAACAAGCAGCAACTTAACTAGTCTGGAGGTATAATCCAGTGCTTAGTTTATTAGGATTCTATAGTCTTAGTTGCTGGTGTTGATTTTTCAGTCGCATATGGTCATAATTAATTCATGTGTAGATAATAGCGTGAAACCTTTATAATATAGTCTGTTTGTCAGGTTTTCATTATCTGTATGTTTCTTGATGATTTATTTTCAGTTACGGGTAGAAGACATTTTAATAAGTGGACTCAATTGGAGCAAACTTCTTGATCCTAATAAGAAGGGCCAGTGGTGGCTATCTGGTGATATTGCCTCAACAGCAGACAATGTCGAAGAGGTTGCTAACACAATAGACAAAGAGGTTCTTGAAGCCCGGAAACTTTTGCAGCTTGCTGCTGCACAGAGAATGAATACAGATGCTAGAAAGGCAATCTTTTGTATAATTATGAGTGGGGAGGATTACATTGATGCATTTGAGAAGCTTCTGAGATTGGATTTACATGGAAAGCAGGTAGGTGCAACCCGTTCAGTTTCTGTTTTGGCAGTATTTTGTCTTGCAAAACTTATTTGTCTTTGTTCTTTGTACAGGACAGAGAGATAATGCGAGTTCTAGTGGAGTGCTGCTTGCAAGAGAAAGTGTTTAACAAGTATTACACAATTCTGGCTTCCAAATTGTGCGAGCATGACAAGAATCACAAGTTCACATTACAGGTATTCCTTTCTCTCCATATGAGTATTAAGATGGGGAGTGATGAGGAATATGGAATAAATAAACTCACAGCCCTTTTTTTTTTCCTCAAGAGGGAGTTTACAGGCAATGAGTTGTAAAATAGAATCGGAAACATATTTCCGTCTGTAATGCAGCATATTTTCTGATTCCATTTACCAAGTATCTTGTTTCTGATTCCATTTTACAGGCATCTTTTTCTGAACCCTATCTGCTATTCTTTATTCAACAGTTTTGCCTCTGGGACCAATTCAAACAGTTGGACTCAATGCAGCTTAGTAGGTCAATGCACCTAGCCAAATTTGTTGCAGAGATGGTAGCCTCTTTCACTCTGTCCCTCGCCGTTCTGAAGACGGTAGATCTAGCTGATATCAAGCAACTAACAGCAAAAAGGACAATTCATTTCCGGATGTTATTTGAGGCCATATTTGAGTATCCAGATAACCTGATATGGAATATATTCACGCGCGTGGCCGTCACCCCGGAGCTTGAAAGTCTTAGAGATGGGATTGAGTTTTTCATCAAGTATATTGTGGAAAGCAATAAATCCCTCGGGGCAAAGTTTAAGCTTGCAAGGAAAGCCCTTAATAATGCTGAAGGGGTCCTCATTTGTCGGATTACTTGCCAATAGTACCGATACATGATGGGGGGACTTCCATTTCTTTTTCCATTTTCTCTCTCTTTTTCTTTTTCTTTTTTTTTTACACCTTTTTTATGCATATTGAAAGAGGCCATGGAAATCCAATGATATTTATTATTTTTTGTGGTCACACAAGTCAGATACACATTTAAGTAAACATAACCTTTCTAATGCCAAACTAACAGTGTGCGTAATTCACCTCCATGTTTGTTTGAGTGGAGTCATTAGCTATTTACCTAGCGCGGTCCAACCCTAATTCCCCCGTTTCATCTTCGATCTTCTAAGTTTTCATCCCCTCAGAGTCACTACTCCTCCCTGGTTTTTACTCATGGCCTCTATTGATATTGATGTTGTTACAGCAAGATCAATGACTTCCATCAACCTCCATGCCATGTTTGTTTGCTTGCTGGGGGCCGTATGAAGGTAATCACATGTAGAAGAAATCAAGTTGTGTATTTTCTTTTGGTTGGGGGGGATTATGTACTTAACTAATCTTCTCAAAATGATACATGGATTCAATGGTGAGTTTTTTAGTATTAAGAAACATAATTACATCATACTTTGAACTAAAAGTAAACCATTGTCAAAATCTCATCAATCATTGAAGTTGGTTTGTGCAGAACAAGAGATTATAAACCTCAGAGAATTGAGATTGAAAGGTTGCTCTTAATGAGAATTGTCGTAATCTACCTAGAAATATAACATGTTTATGATATATTTTCTTTCTTTCTTTTGTGAAAAATGGCCAATACAACGACTCTTAAATCTTAATTAATTAAATCATAGAATACAAGGGAAGTCTAAATCTCACATTTACAATAAGTAATACATTCTAATACACCACAGTTAGCAAAGAGTATTTCGATCATTGGCTACTATGAGATATTTTTTTTTAACTTGTAAAGATTTTAGTGTTGTGGAATATACTATATAGTCATCAATTGCTACACTTTTCATTCGCTATTGCTCAAATGAAGAATGGATCCTAATCCATTAATATATTTTTTTTCTTCTAAACCCCAAAATATAAATGTTAAACAAATTTAAAAAAAAAACTAAAATTAGTGCAGAAAGAAAAGAAAAAAAAGAAAAGGGGTTTATTCGGGAAAAAAAAAGGTAGGGTCCAACTCCAAGAGCTCCTTATCCCAGCACAGGAAAACAAACACAATCCTGAAATCATCTCCAGAATTGTAATCATAATAAGAAGAGATAATGCCATCACCCCTGAGCATAGGCTTATCATCTCCAATCTTGCCGCCAAAGCATCATCCTCACTCGTCCCGCCCTTCCCGCCAAACCACAATGGCAACTCCTTCTTCTTCTTCTTCTTCTTCTTCTTGGAGCAGTACTAGTCTGATAGAGTATGTGGGCCAAGGAGGTGGCCATGTGGGTGATGATCTTGTGCTGCTCTTCCATCACATAGAGTACGCCTGCAAGAGAATCGCTGCTCTTGTCGCCTCTCCTTACAATTCTACCCTTTCCAAACGCATGCCTCTCCCCTCCTCTTCTGCTGACCGAGATGCCCCCAAGCCCCTCGACATTCTCTCCGTCAGTCTATCCTTTCACTCTTGTCTTTGCTTTGTAGATACATTTTTTGCAAACTAGAATTCACACATTAGCAGCTTCCTGGTGATTAGTTTCTTTGCCCAACCAGCATTGGCTCTTTATGGTTTTCACTGAATTTGATCTGTTTCTCTTATTTTGGCAATACCTTTTCACTTTCTATTCGAGGTTTAATCCAATTAGCCTTTATTTGAGGAGTGGCTCATTAATGGATAAACAAATTATGCAGTCAATCTCCAACTTCTCTTGCAGTTACCTTTTAAGACTTGATTCGAAGGAGCTAATCTAATTAGGATTATTCTTGAACGTTCTGTCAGAAGTGACACTGCCAATTAAGGAATATTTTTTATTAAATTTTTTCTTGGTTTACCACTTGATGATGATTCAAACTACAGGCACCCGTTATGGATTGGAAAAATCATGACATATATCTGTAATTGAATGATTTACACTTTACAATATGTAATCAAATGATTCATAGAGGATTCCAAGTGCTTGAGCTGGTAATTTATTTTGTCACTGTTCAAGAGGTCTAGGGTCAAATGATTCAATTTCTTCTTCATCAAGCTTTTGAAGGATTTTGATTTTTCGTCTTGGGGTTGGGAAGAGTTGGAGTAACTTTCTGAGAAGAAAGAAAAAGATCAAACCAACTGCTGGGGCTATTGCACTCTTATCCTGTCTTCCACTGTTAGTTCTCATATTGGCTTGCCTTCTTGTCTAGAGTAACCAAGCATATATTTCCAATGAATGGTGAAAAAAGAAGAAACATTTATGATTGTTTGGACTTTCTTTGTGTGCAGAATGAAATCATTTTGTCATCTCTTAGAAATTCTGGAAAAGTAGCTGTCATGGCTTCAGAAGAAGATGATACTCCGGTTTGGATATCTGATGATGGCCCGTATGTAGTAGTAACAGATCCTCTAGACGGTTCACGAAACATTGAAGCATCCATTCCCACTGGAACAATCTTTGGGATTTATAAACGCCTTGCAGAGCTGGATCATCTACCAAAGGAGGAGAAAGCTTTGTTGAATTCACTCCAGGCTGGAACTAGGCTTGTAGCTGCTGGTTATGTTCTTTATTCATCAGCCACAATATTCTGTACCAGCTTTGGTTCTGGAACACATGCATTTACGCTGGATCATTCAACAGGAGATTTCATTCTCACACACCCAAGCTTAAAAATTCCTCCTCGCGGTAACACTGAACTTTGATATAGTATTTTTGATTCTATAATTTACATACATTTCTAACGTGGAAAAAAATATATGATTTTGTTTAGAAGAATTAAAAGAGTATCTGACCTTGAGAATGACAACTATACTGATGGCATCAAATTAGTTTTTTTTATCAGAATAACTTTGCATTGGGTAAATATCAAGCGTGACATGTGTAATAAGTCTACCAAATGAACTTTATTCTATACAAGGGGTCTACATGTTTCTTTAAGAATAGCGATGCTGTGAAATGTAAGATGGTAGTAATTAGCACTTACAATGGCTCTTTGTTCTCCAGGACAAATATACTCTGTAAATGATGCTCGATACTTTGACTGGCCTGAAGGGTTAAGGAAGTATATAGACACTGTGAGACAAGGGAAAGGCAGATACCCAAAGAAGTATTCTGCCCGTTATATCTGTTCTTTGGTAGCTGATCTTCATCGAACTCTGCTGTATGGTGGTGTTGCAATGAATCCGAGGGACCATCTACGTCTTGTTTATGAAGCTAACCCTCTTAGCTTTCTAGTGGAGCAAGCTGGGGGCAAGGGTTCTGATGGTAAAAATAGAATTCTTTCAATACAGCCAATCAAGCTGCATCAAAGGCTGCCCCTATTTTTGGGAAGTCTTGAGGACATGGATGAGTTAGAGAGTTACGGAGATGTACAGCAGAAAGTGAACCCGGGATATGAAGTTTGAGTGGTCACTAAGATCTTTTTCAGGTTCGAAACCCCTTATATTGTTTACCATTCCAAACCGTAATTGTGGCACAATGCACTATGTTCTCGTCAACTAGACAAACATGAAGAGTGAGACATAAGGTCGCCTGAATCTGATCATGTAGATAGTGCTAAACCCCAAATGGTGTATATGTAATTTCTTTTAATTAGATGCTTCTGTTTCATACAATAAGTGGAAAAATTTTGCCATTCTAGATACCTGAATAGTTCTAATAGAACTGCTCCAGGCCAAATGATATTGGTGGTGAAGTATTTGATATTTTTGCTTAGTTGTTGAATAATGCTTTATTTACGTGTTCAGGTAGTAATTTGGTATATTTGTGAACTGGACCTTACATTGTGCTAAAGGTCTTGACATTACTTTCTGTTCGAGAGTTTATGGGTGAAGAGAAAGCTGTTGATCTATTGTCAGAGATGGATGAGTATTAACATGATATTAGCAAATTGCCTTGTGGCAGAAAGGGTACCCCTGGAAAACATAACTCCAGAGTCCATAGAACTCGATAAGAAGGCGAGTGAATAAACAGTAGCTTGTTTAGTTGATGGTTCTGGTTGCTGCACCTTGGTTGGTTTATGTGCTGGTTTTGGTCAGTTTTGTTTGTGGTTTCTTCTTTCCGTTCTGTTTTCTGTTTTGCAGTTTTAATGAAGGGTTCATTGATAAATAAAAGCAAAAACTGAAAGAAAATATTTAAGTTTTAATTTTCGTTATGCCACTTTCATTATTCCAGGGCTTTATTTGGTCATCAAGTATATATCAACCCTTGAGGAAAATGACCAAATACAACCAATGTCCTGAATATTTTCATCCTGAAGATGTATAACATAGAAGCCAAGACAAAAATCAAAACGTAGTTGCTATCTTCAGGAAGTCTTCTCCTGAATATTTTCATCACAGATCAAGTTCAAAATATCACATTTAGTAAGACATTTAGATGCTGTGGATTAAATATGACTCATGATAACAGGAACTTTGGAATTTAATGGGATCTATTCTGTCATATCACTCATATGAACAATTGATAATAAGAGCGACTGCAATAAACAGCTATTAATATTTACAAAATTAGGCGCAATTGTGCCTAAATGGCTCTTGGCTCTTGCAAACCCAATAGCACTCAAATGTTGGTTGTCTGCTACTCATGAAGACCCTACTTTGAGACCAGGTTCCACCCACTTCCAACAGAAAGGCGACCAGTTCCATCCCCACTGAAGAATAGTCCACCAGGTCCTACCTGAATTGCCCCAACTTCTTCTTTTGCAAATAATCTGCCCCTTTCAGCAAATCTAAAACGGCAAAAATCAGACAATCAAATCAATCATAAGGAAATAGTGGAACTGATTATAAACAAGAATTAGAGAATGAGCTAACACTCACGATGGCAGTTCATAGAGCCAAACAGAATTGTCTTTACACGAGCATAACAGGACTGGCTTAGCTTCTGCATCTGTCATTCCAGAAAGACCAAGAAGACCCTGCAACATGATCTAACATGGTCAGTTACCATAACCCCAAATCATAACAGAGAACATTTCAGTGACTTCCTGACTATCAAGAATGAACACCAAATTCTATGACAGATTATCCTCCAATTAGTGTGACGTTGCATTACATAATTTTAATAACAATAACAGAATTACTTACGCCCCCCCCCCCCCCCCCCCCCGCCTGAACGGGGTCAAATTTGAAACCAAAAGAAACCTCAGAGTCGACACACAAGCAATGAAATCCCAGATCTTCAGACCGTAATCCATATAGAGGCAGTTACAGTGAGGAAATAATGGATAATAAGATGGTTGATTTCCTCAAACTTGAGAACATAAAGCTGGAAAAAGGATAGAAATACCATACATGTTCTTGAGTGTGGGTGTACGTAGCTTCCAAGTTGCCGCCTTTCTCAGCCCAGACTTTTATTGTGCAGTCCAGCGAGCATGAGATCAGAAACTGACCCCAGCAAATAAGAGACGTCACAGCATCAGAATGCGTATCTAGTGTCATAATACACTGAAGAGTATTAAGTGCCCACACCTGATGCAAAATGATGTCAATGATAAGTGATCCAAGTACAAATTGAATATACAAGCATTTGTATATCAGATCATATGAATTTCACTTTCTTTTTCTCTTTTTTGTACCAGAGAAAATCAACTAAATTAAAATATAATGTGTCACAAACTTACCCTTATAGTATGGTCCACAGAACCCGAGTAAAGCCTGTCGGCTTCAACTTTTAAGCATAACACAGCACCAGTGTGGCCTTCCAGTGGTGCAGCAAGCTGAAATGGATTATCCTCAGGACCATCTGTCCACACCACTATAATGCCTTCCTGCAGTTTTACAAGAACAGATAAATGAGTTTAAACAAATGCACCAAGTATAGAATGGATGAAGACACATCCTAAAACATCCAATGCGTAAGAGATAAGGTAACTAGGAGAACTGTTGGGCTCTTTACCTGTGTCCCAGCAAAGAGCATTTCGTTACCAACCTCCATGGCATGCACTTGCCCAGCAGGTGCACTTAGGCTAAACTCAGCATTTGTCTGAATGTTCCATGCCTGCAGCATCGAGCACAATAAAGTTAATATTAACTGCTCAATATACATAAAAACTATTACAGCAGGACAATAAGATGAAAATGCTCAATACCTCAACAACATTTGGAGCACCTGCGAAAACCCATGGACCCTTGCTAAATAAACAACCTGCTTCACCACCAAGATTAAGTACACTGCCACAATGACCAGTATGGCAGTCCCAAACTCTAACTGTTCCATCTTTACTGGTTGAATAGAGCTTGCTAGATCCTTCGGGAAGCACAATACCAGTGACCATATGTTGACACACATCTCATCAATCATCATTATGGTTATCCAAACACACAAGTGAATAAAAACAACAGAAGGAACATGAAATTTTGCTTTTAGTTCTGTTCTTTAAGTCTGGCAAAAGTAATGTATGTAACCTTGGTTGTTATAAAAAATAATATGTCAGTACAACGCAAAGTAATAGCCAAATTAACTTGATCCTCCTTTTTCTAGTTTTTCGCATGAAGGTCATAGAGAACAAAACAGATCTGAAAAATACATATTTCCACAATCACTAGTACCTTCTTGTGGTCTTGGAGTTGTGCCAACAAGGAGAAGCCATCTCCATGGAACCAAGAATGCAAGCATGGGCATCTATCACCTTTCATACATTTTCCAGTTGCCAAGAAATTGCAGACGTTCTCCAAGGGCTTCACAATGGCATTGTTTTGCTGGGTACCAATGCTTTTCTGGGTAGGGATGCTTTGCTGAGTAGCATTGGCTTTCTGGATGGCAATGCTTTTCTGAGTAGCCACGCTTTGCTCATTAGCCGGGCTTTGCTGGCTCATGCTCCCCGGAGTAACAATGCTATTGGTGGTAGCGATGCTTTGCTGGCTAGGAATTCTCTTCGAAGCAGCCATCTTACTCTTCTGCGTAAGAATGCTCTCATTGTTTTTCCATTTGAAACTCTGTGCATGATCCCTTGTGGCCTTGGTGGTAGCCAAAGCTCGACGAGGGTTTGTGAGAGGCGTTGGTGCTACAATGTGCAAGAAGGTGCAATTTATCCTGGTGCAATCTCCTCGCTTGAAATACCTGCAAACTTTGGTTTGTTGAAACCCTCCTCCACCTCGGCCTGGTTGAGAATAGACTGACACCTCTGACCTATTCGCCGGCCTCTTTACCCCATTAAAGGCCATGCTATAACCAACAATTTACAAAAGCAATGAGATCTGATCTTCAAACCCTAACGCTAAATTGACATCTTGACTCAAAACCCTCGATTTCACCTTCGCCGACGAGAGATCGGAATATCTAATGCAAAATAAAAGTAAGCCTAAAATCGACAAGGAGCCTGAGCCGAAGCCAGGATCAAACGCCTCCATCCTGTTGATAATGGCGATCGGATCTTGGGTACCCATCAATTGTAGAAACGGAACAAAACCCTAAAAGTGCAGAGAGGCAAGCGAACCTGAGAGAACGAATCGATAGCCGAGAGAGCTTTGAGGTTTTGGGATTGATTGCTTAAATAACAACAATCAATCGAAATCGTCGAACAAGCGATTGGATTGCGAAACTAGGCGTCTGAATATTGCGAGGTAAGCTTTATATAGGAATTGTTGGAGGGGTTCAATATCACGAGGTAATATGATATGTCTATAATATCCTTTTAATAGAAAAATATGCTATGCTAAGAGGGGAGAAGCCATTATATTTCGGTACTCTTTTATGACACGTATCTTGGAATGAAATTACGGAATTCAATCCGGCATGTGAGGCCTTTACTAACACGTCAAGAAATTAGATTAGGTGCTGCTCACACCCTTATCAAAACTTGATCCCTAATGAACCTCTAATTCGATATCTAGAAATTTCATGGGTTTGGTTCCCTCGCAAAAGCTCACACAACCTGCCATGGTTTGTGTTCTTCAAAGTGATGGCTTACCCTATCCTCCCAGCTTATAGCTTCCATCTTCTTGTTCTTCATTTTTTTTTCCCCCTCCAATCGCCAAAGGAGTGTGGATTTGTTCATATAGAGGGAAATTGAATAGAAATGTGGATTTTGATTTGGAAATTGATATGGTGTTTTTTAGTTTTATCCACGTAGTGATTTAGCTTTGGTGATGATAGACTATTTTGCACGTTAGTCTTACCAACAATCAAACATGAGTCCGGAGCTAAGACAATCTTGTGAAATAATTATATCATAAGTAAAACAACAAACACATAATTATTATATCCTTGATATAGCTAGGCATGTTATCAAAAATAAAAAAATGAGTCACAAGAATAAAAATGACTTACCAAACTTATTAGTACAACTAAGTTATTTTTAGGTTGGTGCTATTAACACATCCCTTATTATTATTAACACATCATATATATAATGAGAGTCAATCATAAAACAAATTTAAGTGGTAAGTTTGGAAATAAAATTGAAATGTGTGGTGTGTTAATAACATGGATTAATTTCAGTTTACCCTTTAAGGTTTGAGGTTAACATTATTTCAGTCCTTATACTCTTAATTTTAAAAATTTACCTCTTATAGTTTTCAATTTTCATAAATCATGTTAAATTGCTGAAATTTCGTCCAATTTGGATGTTAATTGCTAGTATGAAATCTTAGAAAATGGTCCTATAAAACATTTTGTGTTGTTATATGACTATTTCAGCCTTTAAAATGAGTTATAAAGTCAAAATTAACGTCCAAATTAGACGAAATTTCAATAATTAGGCATGATTTATGAAATTTGGAAATTTTAGATGATAGATTTTCAAAATTGAAAGAATGGGGACTAAAATGAAGTTAACCCCAAATCTCAAAAGGGGTAAAAATCGTAAAATGAATTTAATCCTAATAACATCACCCTATTTTTAAGTTGAGGGTACCACCTCAATACAAACTACACTTTAATCTCTTATCCCGCGATCCAATGACTAAAATTTTCTTAAAATTTTCTTGAAGTTTCTGTTTTCCACAAGCTCTACAAGTATTGGTTTAATGTCTTATATTTAGTATATTTTTAATTAAATATATAAATTTTAAAAATTTCATCGATATATTCTATATTTTATTGATATATCTTTCAAAATTTTATTTTTCTTGATTTTTTTGAGACCACGACAATTCCATGTTTAAATCTCCATGAATAAGTCACGAAGGTTGCCAAAAGACCAAACCCTAACAGAGCGACTTTTCTCCACCCAAAAGAATATTATCTATCCTTGATATAGCTAGGCATGTCATCAAAAATAACACAGTCCTCAAGCAATTTGAGATACTGGACCCGGCCGGCCTGACAAATTGGGGCCCAAAGTCCTCAATCATATAGTTCGATTTGACCAACAGAAGAGGCAAGGAAGAAGAGAGAAATGGAAGAGAAAAATGGGCAAGTCGAAAAATCAAGCGATGGCTCCGTCTGTGGCTACGACTCACTTCACCACCTCCTGAGTGCAAATCTCAAACCCCATCTCTTCCAGGTTCCTTCCCATTTTTTAGTATTTTTCTTTGCTTACTGGGTACCTAGAACTAGACTGGATTTCACTTTCATAGATCATGAGATTTAAGAAACATTGAAAGACTATCTGTTTCAATCGAAAACCATGAACTAAAATACTGGTTCTAGATTCTTGTCATCATTGATCATATATTGTGTCATTTGTTGATGCTTTTCAGGAAGTCAACCGTATTCTGTTAGGTCTGAATTGTGGCAAGCCACTAGAAACAATTTCTGTTCCAGAATCTGCTAAAGGGCTCTCGTCGCAACATGATTTTGACCTCCAGGTACCTCTTGCATAATTACCATGCAACAGTTCACAATCAAGGGAATTCATATCCTGTATATATGCTTCGCTCCATTTTATTGCTTGAGATGTTGAAACATTATACTTTTAGCTATAATTAACACAAAATATTAGTACGAAATGAAGTTTTCTGTTCCTGCAATACAATGCTGCTTTACTTAGTCCCGAGGTCCCACCACCAAACAGTATGTTTTGTTTCCGTTTCGCTTATGAGGTTTCTTTGTTCCTTTTTGGTTTCGTTTACCTGTTTAATGTAATGAAATTTTAATATCTGCGCTTAATTCCTAAATCATTGTTTGCTCTGCTGTTTTTCTGAATTGTTGTTCTGTATACTCTTTCAGGCTTTCTGCTTTCATGCGGACAAAGAGTTGTTAAGGGAACCTCGAATTGTGAGGGTTGGTCTCATTCAAAACTCTATAGCTGTTCCAACTACTGCCCACTTTATGGACCAGAAGAGGGAAATATTTGGGAAATTAAAGCCAATAATTGATGCTGCAGGTGTTTCAGGAGTAAACATTTTATGCTTGCAGGTTTGCCAGTATGCCTTGCCCCTCATTTTGATTTAATTTTTACCTGGTATATGATAAATTCAAGCACATCCATGTAAATGTCATCCAGGAAGCATGGACAATGCCGTTTGCCTTTTGTACGCGGGAGAAGAGGTGGTGTGAATTTGCGGAGCCTGTAGATGGGGAATCAACACGATTTCTTCAGGATCTTGCACGGAAATATAACATGGTCATCATAAGTCCAATTCTTGAGAGGGATGTCAATCATGGGGAGACTCTCTGGAATACTGCTGTCATAATAGGAAATCATGGCAACATAATTGGCAAGCATCGAAAGGTAAATAAGTTGGTATATCTCCTGTTGGGTAATATACTAATATGTGAGTTGTATACGTTTCTGTTGAATGCGCATTGACCAATGATAGTGGACAGAACCATATACCAAGAGTTGGGGACTTCAATGAGAGTACTTATTATATGGAAGGAAATACCGGGCATCCAGTTTTTGAGACTGCATATGGAAAAATTGCGGTAAATATATGTTACGGAAGGCATCATCCTTTGAATTGGTTGGCATTTGGCTTGAATGGTGCAGAGATTGTCTTCAACCCATCTGCCACTGTTGGTGAACTCAGTGAACCAATGTGGCCCATTGAGGTTATCTTTTGATCATTTCCTTGTTTTCATGGATCATTGCTTTGTGATGATATTTTGCTCACTTTCATTTCATAATCACACGGCAAAAATAGCTAAAAAATGCATACTATATTTATTCTCACATTGTCACTGCTAGGAAAACATTTGAACTCAAAGTTATTGACCTTCGTCAAAGATTTATGACTAGTTTGCTTTAGCTTTTCACAAACTTAAAATGGAGGGAATGCTTGCAGGGAAGTGCTTATTCTTCTCTGTTCTTTTTTACGGCTCAAATACTGTTTATTGACTAAAAAAAATCACACATCTGTGGTGTTTTGACCTGCAAATTTTAAACTACCTTAGGTCAATCTCATGAATAAAGAACCTTCTTCTTGGGATATAGTTCCAATAAAATGACCAACAGAAAAGCTTCTAGATTTTTTTTGCTCATGCCTTAAATTCCACTGACGAATTAAATTGAAATGCACATTAGGCACAGCATGAATGGACAAGAAATATCTTTATTAAAAGCTAAAGAACCAAGGTTTTCTACAAAACTAGAGACAAGTCTTTTTCCTTCCAAGCTAGGTTTCTTAACTTTAATTTGCTTGTGCTGAAACTTATGAAATGGGTGAATTTGCATGTCTATCTTAGGCTCTTGGAGCTGCTGCTTGACTTTTCTATAGTAGCTATTTTTTAAAATTCAAATAATGGTCCTAGGCTGTATAAAGATAAAATATTTGCGTTCAAGTGCTGGATGAGGTTTTCTTTGTACTACTCCCAGTTGTCAGTTGACATAAGTCACGTAACATTGGACTGTTTTGTTCCGTAGGCTCGTAATGCTGCAATTGCAAATAGTTTCTTCGTTGGATCAATCAACCGTGTGGGGACAGAGGTTTTCCCAAATCCATTTACTTCTGGTGATGGCAAGCCACAACATTCAGACTTTGGCCATTTCTACGGGTCAAGTTATTTTTCTGCCCCAGATGCCTCATGCACCCCTTCTCTTTCACGCCATTGTGATGGGTTGTTGATGTCAGACATGGACCTCAACCTCTGTAGACAGATAAAAGACAAGTGGGGATTCCGAATGACTGCTCGTTATGAGTTGTACGCCGATCTGCTTGACCGTTATTTGAAGCCAGATTTTGAGCCCCAAGTCATTTCTGATCCCATGTTACATAAGAAGACTGCATAATGGTTTAGTCACGGGTTATTGCACCAGAAGATTGCACAATGCAAGATATAGCTCGAATAAATCTGTGCGCAGAACTTACTGTTTCAGATATATGTCGGTATAATAATATTCATGCAAAAGAAACGTTTTGTAGATAAAATTACGTAAAATGTGCAAGCAAGAAAAGTTATGAAGAATGCGAACCAAGGTGTCCAGAAACCTGTGCTGAATTCTACAGACCTTATACACTTGAGGACCAGGAGCTAGTCTTATTGTTCTTCATCTCCTTGCTCTTGATTTACTTCAGAGTATGACCAACTGATACAGTTGTTGAGGTAAATTGCGCTTTTAAAAAAGAAAAATAATAATAATTTGTTCGAGGTTGGCAATCTAGTCCTACATGGTCATGGTCTGCTGCTCTGAAATACTACAAAAGAAAAGTCTGAAAAACTACGGTAGAGTTGGATAGATCCCTTCCCAAAGTTTCCATCCCTCCTCAGTATGCTTGTTGGTGAGAGCATGGCCCAAAAATATGTAATGCTCCGGTGGTACGTGGTCATGTTTTTATTTGTGCTTCAGTCTCCAAATGTTGTAAATTCAACTCTCGTTTGTAGTATAGTTGTATAACTAATAAAAAATTACAAGAATGGGAGTAATCGAGTAGGAAGCCATTTTGAGGATCGGACTTATATCCAAATTCAGAAAAAAGAAAAAGAAAAAAAGGGTAAGAAATATGCCCCAAAACCCCAACATCACCAAGTCTCCGGCCCCCCTGAGAAACCTAGAGAGAGTGAGAGCAGTGGGAGAGTAGTATGGGAAGCACCTTTCTGTCTCTACCAGCGAAGCGTTCAATTTGTTCCACAATGTCCTCCGAAAACGGATCCTCGAAGCGCGCCAGGCCCCGCCAGCAGCAGCAGCAGCTCCCTGTTCCTCCGGGCCACGTGTCCTTCCGCATGCTCTGCCACGCCTCCCGCATCGGCGGCGTCATCGGCAAGTCCGGCGCCGTGATCAAGCAGCTCCAGGTCGCCACCGGCGCTAAGATCCGCATCGAGGAACCTCCCCAAGTGGACTCCCCCGACCGCGTCGTGGTGGTCACCGCTCCCTCGGCCGTCCGGTCCAAAGTGGTGCTGAATGGTCTGGATGAGATTGAGGTCTCCAAGGCCCAAGAGGCGCTTTTGAGAGTGTTCGAGAGGATTCTAGAGGTGGCGGCCGAGAGCGGAGCTATAGGTATAGGGGTTGGAGTGGTTTCTTGCCGCTTTCTGGCGGATGCGGCGCAGGTCGGCTCCGTCATAGGCAAGGGCGGCAAAGTTGTGGAGAAGATTCGGAAAGACACTGGCTGTAAAATTAGGGTCTTGAATGACAAATTGCCCGTTTGTGCTGCTCCTTCCGACCAGATGGTTGAGATTGAAGGCGATATTTTGGCTGTAAAGAAAGCACTTGTTGCTGTCTCTGCTCGCCTTCAAGATTGTCCTCGTGATACTTTACCTGAAATTCGTGTGGTGATTTCTAGTTTGCCAAGCAGCTCTTATGTCTCTGGAGTATCTGTAGAGGCCGAGAGCATCCCCACACTGGATGCCAGAACGCTCCAGCAGGAAGTTACTTTCAGGATTCTTTGTGCCAATGATAGGGCTGGGGGTGTGATTGGAAAGGGAGGTGCCATTGTCAGGGCTCTTCAGAATGAGACTGGTGCTACTATAAGTGTTGGAGGATCTGTGGCCGACTCTGATGAAAGATTAATTACTATTACCGCATCAGAGGTTTGTGGTCTTACCACTTGTCATTATTGTCTGTACTTGTATCCGTGCGAGCTCATATGTTTCACATTGGTTTCATCTTACCTAGAATCCTGAGTCCCGCTACTCGCCAGCACAAAAGGCTGTTGTTCTTGTCTTCTCAAGGTCTGTAGAGGCGGGCATTGAAAAGGGGCAAGACTCCAGCTCAAAAGGATCACCTCTTGTCGCACGTCTTGTTGTCCCGACAAGCCAAGTTGGTTGTTTGCTGGGAAAAGGGGGTGTAATAGTTTCAGAGATTCGGAAGGTAACTAGTACTGGTATACGTATAATACGTGGTGACCAGGTCCCAAAGTGTGCTTCAGAGAATGATCAAGTTGTACAGGTGAACTTGCAGTTAGCTTTTATTTAGTTCCAATTAGAGCATTTTGTAATTAGTGGTGACCTGAAGTTGTTGAGGTGAATTTGCAAACTTTTCATAGGTTTAGTCGAGTTGTTAAGTTGAACTTGCAAGCTTTTCATACGTTTAGTTATCTTCTGTTCTACAGGTTTCAGGAGTATTTTTCAAATGTGCAAGATGCTTTATACAATATTACTGGTAGGCTGCGAGATAACCTTTTCTCCAGTGGAGTAAATAATTTGGGGAGGAGGAACAGTTCAGCTGTGCTAACAGATAGCAATCCTTATGGAAGACTCAGGGACCCTGCTCCTATTGTATTTCAGCCAACGTCATCAACTGGTGTTACTCATGGTCTTGGTCGACATACTACTTTATCTCAAAGTATGGATCACCTTGGACTCTCCCATAATTTAGATCATCCATCTTCACCAAAGCCATGGGCATCACATGTATGCTTCTAATCATCCTCTTCTACATGCATGTGGTTTACTTTTTTCTTTTAATTTGATTTGTGGATCGGATTGCAGATGGTTGCTCCAAGGGGAATCTCAGATACTAGGGGTTTGACTAATCTTAAAATTGGCTCGGATCTTGGCAGGTTAGTGATGTCACACACTGCAAAGAAATTATTATATACTTTAGTTATAATGTATGTGAAAATAAAATAGAACCTGTTTAAAGCAGGAGTCGGTTAGCGTCAGATAAAGAGATATGAGTAGCTTGGCTTGATATAAACATTTTATAGCTTTTAGGTCATCTTACCATAGCAGGGTCATCTGAATTTAAGGATTTCACGTGAAACATATAGGGATTGATGTGGACTAGTAGCTATAGATGTGTCTGAGAATGTACATGTGAAAGCTAAATAGCAGTATATTATAAATTCTTAGCCACTTTCTTTGAACAAATATATTATAGACACATTCTAACTGTCATCTCACCATAATATTTTTTAGGCATGACCCCCTGGTTTAGTGCGTTGCATTCGTTCTCAAAAAAAAAAAAAAGTAGCGTTGCATCTAAATTATGAATATTAAGTGAAATTTAAATTCAATAAGATTCAAAGGGTTAATTGGATTCTTAATCAGATCAGACATCATGGTTTGTAATCGGCTGACTGTGTGCACTTTCAGTTGTTCCAGTTGGATATCAAATCATGATATTTAGGAGTAAACCATATTGATAAAAATATGCACAGTTAGAATTCTATAGGACACACCCTAAATTACGCTATTTGATTGATTATGTAATGTCATCTGTATTTCAATAAACTGTATTACTCTTGAATTTCACACGAATAAAGTGATCCGACTTGGTCCATTTACAACCTCCATCTGTAACTTGGTCTACGTCTTTTTTTTTTTTTTTTTTTCTTAGGTTAAAAGTCAATGAATTATGTCTTTGTTTGTGGGATGCATGCTATTTGTTTGTTTTTTCTTCTAACTATTTTCTCTGCCAGTGGTAGTAAATCTGCTATCGTGACAAATACAACTGTAGAGATCATTGTTCCTGAAAATGTAATCGGCTCAGTGTACGGAGAAAATGGCACCAATTTGGCTCGTCTGAGACAGGTATTTCATTTTCATCTATGTATTGTTGCTTCCTCTGTCATATTTACCAAAATGCTCTCTTTCTTATGGCTAGCACGTGCACCTTTCAAATTCGTTGCTTGTTGGCTTTCCAAACTCAAGATTTTCATTAGCTTTTGTTATTTTTGAGGGCTGCTTGTGTCTACTAAAAGTTAGAGTCAGCTTATGAAAGGAAACTTAATTGTATTAATAAGATATAACTCTCTACGATTTGTGTGGACCAGCTGTCCACAAAAACAGAGAACTGCCCACAACTTACAAAGAATAAGCCTCAAACAAGTCAAAAAGCCAGATGACAAAAAATAGAATGCCATTACTGAAACATTACTCCCCATTACAGCAAACAACGAAAAACCCCACTGGAAACAAAACTCCCAATTTAGAGTTATAAAACTAACAGAAATCAGTTGTCAATTGCTGCACCCAACCAAATGAACTTTCTTGAAAACAATTACAAATATGTATTTTTTTTCATACCTTCTCTGTTTATGTTTTGTTTCTTCTCTTTCTTGTGGGGGAAGGAAAGGACAGTTCTGTTGCTTTCAGGCGGGTGTTAGAACGAACAAGGGTGAAACTTTAGAAGATAACACAGTTGTTGCTGTTTCGATCTTTCAGAAATTTAAGTCTATATCAACTTAATAACCGCTTCTCACACTTAATCAGATTTCCGGTGCCAAGGTCATAGTCCATGAACCCCGTCCCGGAACAACTGATAGGATTATTGTCATATCTGGGACACCTGACGAAAGCCAGGCAGCACAAAGCCTCCTCCATGCATTCATTCTCACCGGACCATCATGACAAAATAATTCTAAGTTCTGATAAATTTCACGTGAGAAGACTCTGAGTGGTCACTTGGCATTTGGATTTGTTTATGTTAAATATTGTAACATAAAGTAGGAAGATTCAAGGATGCTATTTAATGCCAATCAAGAGAGTAGAGAAGGTTAATATTTCTTTAATGACCATTATGTCCTAGTTTGTTGCCACTTTTGCACAATGGATTACTCAATTTCTCTATGCTTCATTACACTTTTGTCTTGATCCCTTAATTTCATATTTACTTTTAATCATCTGTCATACTCGAAATTAAACACAAATAACTATGGCCAAACCACTATCTCCATGACTAGCCGTTTTTTTATTGTTTGAATATAACATCAAATGATAAACACAAAGCCATGAACAGCCACAATATCCTTGGCTGATGATCAGGACAATAAGGAGATTCCCTTCCTGCCATTTGAATAAAAATTACCGAATTGAGATCTTCGTTGACTCTACATTTCCTCATCCTCGAACTTAAATACACTCCCAATTGCTTGGCAACGACGACAGAGATGTTTATTTATTTTATTTGTTCGGTAGTTTTTTTTTTTTGCTTGCTGACTGCATTCCAGTTACTTTTCCTTAGTCAGTGCCTTTTTGCTGTAAGTACTTGATTCTCCTAAAATGCAGCTGGGATTTGCATCTTTATGGTTGGTAATGGTACTGGTTGAATTAATTATGATAAACCAAGTCTGCAGATAATAAGGGTAATGGGTGTTATTGTGATTTTTTATGATTATCATAGTAATTACGTAGACAATTATTTAACAACTACTTGATGGAAATTTTAAGGTTGACATATTGGCCAATTATGTATGTCAAGGAACCCCAAACAAGCACAGCAAACTAAGAGAAGCAACCACAGAGATAAGACACAAAGAACACAGATTTAAGGTGGTTCAGCAAAACTTTTGCTTACGTCCACCGGCAGAAAACACTCTTCCACTATATTAATAATGGGTACACCAGAAAGAATAAGAAAACAGGATTCTCTCTTCTCTTCCTATCTCTCTCCTCTCTGCCCTCTCTCACCCTCTAACTGAGAATGGCTCTGCGATACAAAACCTAGAGCTGAACCCCTCCTTATATAGCCATAAGGATATCAGATCTCTTCACCAAATAGGAAGTCTAATCCTATTAGTGGTAGACAATAATGCCTCCTTCATTCTTTGTAATCAAAAGATTACGGGTACACCATCATCAATAAGGATTCACTTTTCTTATTGGAACACCATACTCTAAGACGAAACACCTTAGGAAAAACATATGGGCTGGAAACCCAACAGGACCATCTTGTGATTTTCAACCAAATGTTATCATAGGACATGATCCTTTTATGCAACACTAATGCATCAATTTTCCTTGCTAACTCGTATATTTTCATTATTTTTGGATCTATCATTATCTACTTGTTTTAGTATGGATACCTCATGAATATGAATCTTGTATACTGTTCTTCATTGTCGATACTATATACAATTGTACCTATTGATTCCAAGAAGTAAAGATTATTTTATTCCGTGACCTAAATGATTCCCAAGACAAGACTTCAATATCATCAGTAGTTTCAGTACTAGTAAAACAGTGATTAAGGGTACTAGAGGGTGGGTGGTGATTTATGAATTTAAACAACTTCAATGGTGGGGTGATATAATTTTTAGTAATACGTAGGTGCTTACCATGGAAGTATGCCCAAAATGAAGTACATGCTCAAAATGATAGAGCTTAAATAGTTTGTATATATTCTCCTATTGTAAATATTACTTTTTGCAACAGAACCTCCATATTTGTATAATGTAAAAGCTCATGAACATTATTTCTATTTTAAGTCGTAGCAATATACAAATCCATTTATCTTCAACTGTGGTCCTAACATTTATGCTGTGCCATTGTAATGAGATTTGAAATTTGGATCGTAACTGGTACAATAATGAGCAGTCTATTTATCGTTAGAATGAAGTTCTTCAAGTTACGAATTTGTTAATTAAAAGTTAAACCTGGCAAATGATGGATGATGGAATAAATAAGTTGGGCGTACGTACAACTATAAACTAAGGAGGTATTCAGTTTTCAGTTGAATTATGCACCGCTATGTTATTTTTTTTTTTCCGACCACTTCCCACTATATATTAGAGGTGTGTTGGTTATTCTCAAGGTTTTGCATGTAGATCTGTTAGGGGCCTAGGGCTGGCAACAAATATGTATAAGCTACCTCCAATGTAGTATGTACCATAGAAAACCTAGTCTTTCACCTACAGAAGAGGAACCAAATTAACTAATCGATTTGATTGGCTAGATTATAAACATAAGAACAAAATTAAAGTAAACAAATGAAAAAAGGGTAAATGCCCACTAGCCCTAATTTTGAGAATTTATTCATACTAACAAAATCAGAATTTTAAATTGTCAAGAGCCAACTTAAAGAACAAAAAGACAATTGTACTCTTAATAAATTAAATAAACTACAATAGACCATTGTAAGGGCAATAGAGGGTCTATTGTGAAATAAAGATTCCATGACTGTTGATCGAACTCCGACGACTATTGACTGGACTGAGGCCATCGTTGACCGGATTTCGGTGATGAGGGATCTATTGGAGGTAATAGGGCATCTATCAAGGGGCCATAAGGGATCTGTCAAGGAGTCTATTGGGGGCAGGGTCTGTCGGGGAGGTCTATTAGGGGCAGTATGGGGTATCATAGGGTTTATTGAGAGCATTAGGGGTTCTATCGATGGGTCTATTGAGGGCAGTAGGAGGGCTAATGGGGGCAGTAGGAGGTCTATCGACGGGTCTATTGGGGACAGTAGGAGGTCTAATGGGGCGATATAGGGTCTGTCGAGAGGTCTATTGGGAGCAGTAGGGGTTTGTCAGGGAGTCTATTGGGGACAACAGTAAGAGGTTTATTGGGGGCAATAAATGGTTTATTAAGGGCAGTAGGAGGTTTATTGAGAGCAATAGGGGGTGTGTCGAAGGTCTACTGTTTTCAATAGGAGATAAACTAATGAAGCATAAGTACTAACATAAACACATAGAACAAAACATCATTTTACAGCCAAAATCTACTCTAAAAATAAAGTTGAAAGATTTTACCCTTAGAAAAACTAGATGGACCATGTCATTGTGAGTGCCACCACTAGTGCCATCTGATTTTGCAAAGGGAATGAAGTCTAGACTGTCGAAGCGTCGCCGGAGATGGAGCGGCAGTCGAGGCACTCCAGCTGGGCCGTGGAGGCTCGGGTTTCGGGGTGGGAGGAGGGAGCAATGCTAGAGAGAGAGAGATGAGAATTTTAGAATCTGATTTTGTTAGTGGGAAATTTTTTTACCCAAATTTAGGGTTAGTGGGCATTTTTGTCTTATGAAGTTGGATCTTGCATGTATCCTTAAATTGTGCTAAAATATATATATATATATATATCAGGCCGGATGTGAAGCGGACGTCCGCACTCGGCTTAAAGTGCGGACGTCCGTCCGTTCTCCACCCTCCGGCGCCGGCGACGGTGCGCTTCCACCCCAGAAGACTCCACCAGCGTCCCCGACCACTTTCCCTCCCC
>NC_020492.1:12426252-12436633 GCF_000184155.1 Fragaria vesca subsp. vesca | reverse complement strand
ACGTTATATATATATATATATATATATATATATATATATATTTATCTTTCCAAAAACGTTTTGTCGTTTTCATCGACAAACGGTCCTAAGATAAGAGGAGAAATGCAGTTGATCTTTACTACAAGGAACTTGAAGTTGAACTCGTTTATTGTCAAAATTTTGTTAAAGATGTTATTTGTATCTTTTGAAAATTCCCAAATGTTCAGAAGTTGTATAAATAGATACAGATGAACCACGTACATTACCTGATCCTAGACATGGTTACTTCTCTGGGTGAGCTTCTGCTACAAGGAGTTCATTTCATTTCTCTGCAAACCTCATTCCAAGTTTCCCCAGAGGTTACTTCTCTTTCTCTGCTTATCTTATGGTCTATTTGGACGACACGTAACCAGTTCATTTTCTGACAAATTACTCCTGCTCCAAATGACACTTACTTTAGAGCAGTTACAGTTGGTGCCACTTACTCTGAAGCTAATAGGCATATGTCCCAAGAACACGAGTAATTAGAGATCAGCACACACGATGGAAAAGCCAGATCAAGGAAGTGTTAAACTCAATTTCGATGGTTTTGTTCGTAATGGAAGCACAGCTATAGGTTTTACTATCCGGGATGATCGTGGGAATCCTATGATTTCAGCATGTAAGCAAATTGGAGACGCCAGTGTCCTTGTGGCTGAAGCAACGACACTTAGAGATGGTCTTCACATAGTATGTTTAAATCATTTAAAGAACGTGATTGTAGATGGAGACTCCAAACTGTTGGTGGATAGCTTAACCGGCAAAGCAGAGGTTCCTTGGCGCATTAAGACCCTGGTTTCTGATATCCTTACCCTGGCACAGCAATGTCACTCCATAGTTTTTCGACACATTTTCAGAGAGGCCAATTTTTTGCTGATCAACTTGCTAGTTATGGCCACACGCATTCTACACCTGTTGTATGGTTCCACTGTTTCCCATTTCTGTGTCCCTAGCTGATGGATCAGCTGGGAAGGGGAATTACTCGCGACTTTATTCTTTAGTTTTGTTTTCTTCTTGTATTGGAAAAAAAAAAAAACCCTCATTTCAATGTATGAAAACACATTAGGACTTCTTAATTTAATACTTGATATAGAGGTTTACCTGTATGAAGCCTTATCGGATCACTATTTACAAGAGAACAGATCGTATACTTATTTTTATAGCACGAGTTTTACTCCGAGTACTAACTAGGTTTTTCGTTTTTGGCGAAAGAGTACTACTTATCATTAGGTTTCGAGTTTGGACAAGGGCATTCTCATCATTGTATAGTTTCCCGAATCCAGATCTCCTAGTCCTATATGGGTTTTTCTCATATCTTCTCATAATGACTCCGCAATAAAAGCTTGATTCGAGGCCTCAGCAAACAAAGCACTGCCTTTTGGTTTTTGTTTTTGTTTATTTATTTATTTATTTTTATTTTAAAAACCCTTGGAGCCCCTGGACGACAGCCCTAAGCGCAGGCAACTGCAGCACCGGCTATACGAGGTCAAAATCAAATCTTTATGTTGGCTTTCCCAACTCATTCTTGAATAAGAATTCAAGGTTTGAAAGAACTAGCTTCTAGGCCTGATTTATTACGGTGGCTGTGTTGGCATGGCCTAAATGAACGAAAAACGATACCGCAAAAGAAAAAATTATTAGAGTTTGCAATTGATGAACCCAGTTACAAGGAAGCATTTTGAAAATGTAGTTTGATATTTACTATGCATAGTTGCAGAAAACATGTAGAACATAAAGAGATGGAAGACACTTAAATTTGAATTGTAGCACAGAAAAGTTACTGCGCATTTCTACCCTCAAAGAAGTAAGAATGAACTGTCGGTATTTAAATGCCGTTTGCACCTATGATACACCATAGTGGCAGAAGGAGCAGTGATCAATTAATGACTATTAAACCTCTGCTCTTTTAACTCTGGTTTCAGTTGAGGTCACGTTCTTGAATGGCCGCTTTCACATAACAGGAATAATAGTTTATTAAGAATATGGTAGAGCATATGGTTCTAAAAAGTAATTTCCAGCATCTGTCCCCACAAAGCATGACATATGTTTATAATACAAACTTGAATCGAAACAATTACATAATCCTTCTAACTCTTCTCGCCTGCATTAGTTACATCAGTTGCTGCTGTTGGGGTGGGTTTGAGTATGATTTCCACATTGTCATGAACTCCTTGTAGCAGAAGCTCACCTTCATATGTGAGAAGTTTCCTCCTCTTCGCAGCTCTTAGTGTTCCAACCAAAGCTTCAAATATGTTTGCGCATCTATCATCATTAAATAACACACCAAATGTGACCTACAGAGAACAACCAAGTTCATAAGAAGATAGAGAAAGGGTATCAAAATATTGAAGATTAAGGTATTGCAAAGAAACATGTTGCAATTATGTTAATAAATGATATTGGTAGATAAAGCAAAGACTCAGTAATGTAACTTCAGACAAAGAAATATCTCTCACTTGACCTTATTAATGCAACAAGAATACTGTCCAAGGTATCAAAATTTGGAAAACATTTTTTCCTGTAGTTCGCCTTGAGCTTCCAAGGTGCCACCTTAAATCTTTCATTTGTGTGTCTGCATGTTTCTAGCATGAATTTATTCACTAGCATTATCCCATCAACTTTTCTACCCTATTGAGGCATTTATCAGTTATGTCTTTATTTGGCATAAAGAGAAAAAGTAAATCTTCTGTGTTTGGCCTTCCATAATCATCAACTCAATAATAAAAAATAAAATAAAAACAAAGAAAAACAATTTGAAAAAGGGCGCTTTACCCTTCCAACATGAGTATAATGAGTATGCATTAGCTTTAAGTGCTAGACACAATCCTGACCACAAAAGATAACAGAGAACTGATCTATTCATCTCTATTTCCACCATTTTTAAGCACTCCAACAACCCATGCAATAGATGTGCAAAGAAACTATGGAAGTCAAATTTAATGATCTACAGAGAACTGGTACATGGAAACATAAGGCTGGTGACACTAACTCTCTAAGTGTGTATAGAGGTTCAAACATAAGGATGGTGACATATAGATTGATCCAAGGCCAGGTTATTATACTGAGACTCAGTCTATGTAGATGATATTCTACATATGGGAGAGTTCAACATATGTCCAATTTATAGCCAACTTGGATCCTTATTTTCCATGAAAGATCCAAGTGATCTTTCTTAGTAATAGGCTTGGGAAGCTCAAGACACTCTGTTGGTCACACTCTCCCTGACCCGTTACATTATGGATTTAATGAATGTACTTGATGTGAATTTACTGGTGGAGATAGGGCTGGTTATCCAGCCAGTTATATACTTTCCTTAAGCACAAAGATGAAAAGTTTCATACATCTTTATCATTGTGTCTTCTCTACATGTAATGGAATTTTGACCGTATGATGTCTTTGTATTTCACTCTACCTCAAAATTATATAAATCGAGATTTTCATATATCCAACAAAAGTATAAAGCTCAGCAGGATAAGCAACTATAGTTGCAGTAATACTACAACTGTCCAAGGAAAGTAACACAGGAGCCTCTCACCTTGCCATGGTGGAGCTACGATGTCAAGTCAAAGTAACTCATTAAATGTCCAAGTTACATAGCGAGATCATTAGTTACTCTACCTATCGCTGTTAAAATATGATTAGATTGTAGCAGTCAATATCTTTAGAGAGATTGTATCAAGTCAGTTAGGCTTGATAAGGATCTTTCAATCTTCTCAGACATTGTGTACCAGTCAAAGAATAGTTAGTCACTTATGCGACAATTCCTCTGATTTCCTATCTTACCCAACATCACAAGAAACAACAGATCAATTAGATCACCTGAACAGTTAATCAGCTGTCTGCCTATATTCACCATACAGTTAATAGATCACATGAAACAAGAAAAAAAGGAAGCGAAACACGAAGAAGCAGCACACATTTCACACTGCAACTAATCCAAAAACAAGACAGAGATCCAATAAGTGAAACTATTATAGATCCAGATGAAAGATCAGAGTAATTATCAAAGCGTCTAGGAAACTGGGTCCAACAGTGAAATAGCGAAACTGAGAGAAACAAATGAATCGGAAAACACAGAAGCGATGGAAATGGAAAGGAGAGTGGGAGATTACCTTGTAAGAACCATCGGCTTGGACCTTGCCAAGCCTTTTGATTTCTTCCTTGAGACGCTCGACCTCTTCTTCTACATTCATGGCTTCGCTCGACCTCTTCTTCGACCTTAACCTTTTTATATAAGAGCCTCCTCACGGCACACAGTAACGTCGCCTGCTCGTAGACTATTTTTTTTTTTAATATTTATTTTAAAATCCCTACTTGAAAAAGGTATGGTGGTGCTATACTACAGCTATACACACCTCTTTTTTTTTGCTATTTGTTTGAGTGTGAATTTTGTAAGAGAATATTTTGCTGAAGTCTAATTTGGTATTGAGTTTTTGAAATTAAAATCATTTATAATCATCATTTTAGATAGATTTTCTGTTTGAAATATCGAATATGGTAGGATTGTGTTACACGTCTCTATGGTCCATGTTAGGTTCCCACAACCAGTCCGAAGATCCGATTTGGGATGTCCACCACTTATGATAATGTCGTGGTTCGAACCTAGATTGGAAATCAGAAGCACACCCAATTAGGCAAGAACCACTAGACTATATTTTTTTTTTTTTTTGATCAAAGAAATAACTTGTTCATTCATTGTAAAAGAAACTACATCAAGGAGTCTAAGTTGCCTCATTAAACCTACCCAGAAAGGAAGGAAGAGTACCACACTCCTACAAACTTAACGACTATAGTTAAGAAATCCCATGAAACATTTTAAATAAAAATTTCAAGAATTATTTTCATCAACAACATAAATGTTTTTATGTAATATAATCACTGCACAATTAATGTTGGGAATTGGTAATGATTTATGGGTTATGAAAGGAACAATCTTCCGCCCATGATCTCCCATTTGTAAGAAACATGGTTCCCAAAGTGTATGTCCTCCAAACAAAGCGAAGGAACAACTTTCCTTCCTAATTCTTAAAATATGTGAGCCAAACATGGCCTCAACTTACCACTTCATTGTGGCAAATTTGGTTTTCCAAATCTTTCAAGCTTAAATTTTTTTTTTTTTTTTTTTTTGGGTAATTGAAACATAGATTATGGTTAGAGCATTCTTTAGCTAAATTTGGGGTTTAGCTTATAAGGGTTAATCAACAGTGCAGGAAAGATCATCATTAGGCACTCTTTGGCACAATGCCTATCAATTCAAAATTTCTACGGGGTACTTGTATATTCCATACCAGATGTTCAACTAAAATATAAAATTCTCTATCTGGTTGAGAAAAACACCACAACGTTTCAGCCAAACAAACTAGAGGGTATGCTACACAAAATTCTCATAATTGCAGTTGAAGTGTTACATCACAGTAGTTATAAAAGCAAAAAGACAATCTGATGCTAAGTCGGCTTCCCCATGTTGCGCCCAGCACGGATCACTTCATTCACCAACAACAACTGAGATGTAATTACAGGCCTGCATGGTGCAGCACAAACATCTGTTAGTTACATAAATATTTTTATTTCCTAAGTGCAACAATAATGAATTAATGATTATTGGCAGTACAAACATCTGTTAGTTACATAAATCTTTTTATTTCCTAAGAAAGTGCAACAATAATGATTATTGGCTTAGTCTTCCCAAAATATTGATATTTGTCAAGTAATGAGTTGCTATATCTGACCCCGAGTTTATAATCTGCCGCTTCACAGAGTAGTTGTCGAAGATCCCCTCCATTTGTGGGTCAATGGGTTCCCCAGTGTGATGATTTAGTCCGACAATGTTTCACGCTCATGCTCTCCCTGAACAAGCATAGACATGGCACAACAAAGCACGGATGTGATTATTTTTCAATCAACACAAAAAATGGCCAAAAGAAAAATTCAAGAGGTATACCTTGAGAGAAATTATCACATCTTGTGTGTCAAGGCCAGCATTCTCAGCTAGTGTCTTGGGTACCACAAGGAGAGTGTAAGCAAAAGCTTCAACACCAAGTTGAGCTCGCTGTTTCAAGTTTCCCAACATGAGAAAGAGATAGACATAGAAAATATATAGAAGAGCTTAGAAGAATTTTCTACGAGGAAAGAAGACGATTGATTACCCCTTGAACAGTTTTCTTCACTTCATTTATCAGATATTGTCTCGCTGCAACTTCAAAAGCTCCAGCACCCTGAGTCACAAATGAAAGAATGCACAAGTCATCAATGTCTGAAATAATATACACCAGAAGCCACAATTTGCTTCCATAGTATATAAACTGAGTGAAGATTATGATTCAATAGAAAAAGGGAAAGAAAAGAATATGGTTGCAATATCATATGATTTTCTAATATATAAAAAACGTACCAAGATTACAGCTTCATCTTAATGAGGGTTCTTCACATTTTCGACAAATGTATACTTCTCTTCACCAAGGACATGCTTGTATACAAGTCCAGCCCAGCCAAGGCAATCAGGAGTTAAATCATCTACAGAATTCACAGCCTCCCCTCCACAAGCCAAAACCAACCGTTCCATATTTCTCCTCTTTGCTCTTCTCAGAGAAATAATCTACAAATTCAGGGGTTAGGAAAAGGTTGAACAAAAGAATTAAACTGCACACAAGTATAGCTAGTTCATAACAGAACACCAAAGCACTGCTGTATTCGTGGCTTGACAAAACCAATATGACCAGACTTTATAAACATTATTTTGATACGGTATTCCTAGAAGTTCTACAACTAGCTAACACTGGCTTTTCAGCATGTCGTATATTAAAATTCACACTGACATTCAGAAAATTGTTAAAATGCCTGGTAGTATCGACTCCAATGTAAGTGCACAGATTTTACTAAATGATACATTTTTTAGTCAAACAACCAATTCAGAAATTGACAGAAGGAAATAAATAAAAATAATGGAAAATATTCACAATGATTCATGCCTACCCCTGGCCCTTGCCAGAAGGTCCAGAGATGGGGGATCAATTCCCTTCTGATTGATAACGACAAAATTATTGTCATTACCAGAACAAACCTGCAAGTCATAAAACATAGAAAACATCTCAGCATGTCCAGTAATGCTCGTGCTGCATCAACAATTTGAATGCAGCATCCATTATAACACTCTACCTTATTTTTCAGCTCAATAATCTTTCTAACTCTCTCATCAACCTGACGCCTTTTAGCTAAAACCATTGCTTCTCTCTGCTCTGCATTTGAATAGAAAAATCCAGAGTTCACTTCACTGAGAAGAAAATCATCAATTCCATAATGAACAAAAAGCATAATTATGAGAACAGAAGATGCTAGCTGCACAAAGGAGTACTATCTTGTTCACAAGCTCAAAAAGGTGAAAGTGATAATGCAAGCACAAAGCAAAACAAAACACTCTCAAGACAATGGTTTTTGCTCACAGATAACTAGTTTGTTACAAAAGTATAAAGAGCTCCATATACAAATACTGTTTCCACCATTTTAGAAACATTTGGAAAAATTATTATCACTGAAATTTACACAAGTTTCTTTGACAAGACCCGTCCTGAATTTCATCCCGAAACCGGAGAAGGTCTTGCGGGGACCACCTCTAAAGGAAAATTCTACCGAAAATTCGACAGAACTTCCCCTAAAAGTGGACAACCCTAACCTGCAAAGAAACTCATAAAAACACTTGTATAACAACGATCTACATCCTCAACACTTGTAGCCATAATTTATAACTTATAAAATCTACCATGTACATAATAGGTTAAACATATCAACTCAACCCCTGGAGCTGTTAGCTCTTCATATCCACAACCACCCACCCACTATATCAACGACAGGGGTCAAGTTATTATATTTACATTAACAACTCTACCGCACTAAATAACTCAACAATTCCACATTTCATAATTAGTATGCTCGATCAATATATATATCTCAAATCACAAGTCAACAATCAATCTCAACCAATAATGCTTCTAAAAATAGAAGTGATGAACCAATCCCATTGGTTCGTAGGAGCCTCCCAGGCTCTAGTAGCGTCCCACGCTAAGCGCTCAACTCACTATGATGAAGACCGCTAATAATGGCTTGCTAGCAATGAATAAGAGCGACCCTAGTATGGTGAGTAAAATTATACGAAAACAACTGAATCCATAAAACTTCCCCAATTTGGTGCAAATGCAGATACGAGTACGGTTCCCAACCGTACATGGAAATTATCATAAGAAAATAGAATAAAACTCAATGACGTGTCTCACATGTCAAAATATTCTCAAATTTATAATTATAAGCAAAATTTCATTATCAAGTATAAATCATATATAATATCTCCACCCGAAATACTCGCTAAAATATTCTCAATGTCAAGATCATTATGCCACAACTAAACGAGGAAATTATGATGGAGAACTACCGAAAATTCCATTTTCGGTAATCTTTTATAAATCTCAAAGTCAACAAATAAAACAACAATAATGAAATCCGGAAATCATAAAGAATATCCAAACTCAAATACCAAATTAATAATCCGAGCTCAAATCCATAAATCATTAACGATTTTAAATAATTTCCGATCCAAGTCATAAGCCAAAATTATAATATATAAGCTCGATAAAAATAATAACGATAACTTATAGAGTCATGCATGCATATTTAATAAAAACCAAAATGTCCACTCACCCAACAAGATATCTCCACCATTATTCGTACCATAATATAGAGTCTAACCAAAACTAAATTTATCGAAGACATTTCTTATAATCTAAGCTAAAAATCCAAAACTACCGATTCCACGTTGGATAGAATCTACCCAATATGATCATCACAAGTATAAAATTCCCAACAACCCCCAATGCTCTCCTATCTCTTACCAAAACAAGATATACGGTTCGTTCACCTTATAAACAAACCAATGTTCACATTTTGGAAACTTCCGAGTAAGTCATACGATCACCAAAATTGGTAGATCATATACTGATGGGTTCATTGTTACGAACCCTACCTAACAAGCTAATTCGGCTCACCTGAAGAGGCCGCACGCGCCTCACGCGCCGCCGGCAGTGGCGGTCGGTCTCCACGGCCGATCACCGATTCTAGCTACAAACTATACACCAAATCGTTCCTCTCAACACCCACTGCAACTTCCGTAACTATCACAAACACCAATTCAAAGTAAAAAGTCAGAAAAACTACCTTGAGACCGATTAGATCAAAACTCTAGGATTCGAAATTTCTTTCCTTCGATTCTCCTTCCACGTTTTGAATCGGCTTACTTCCTTTTGAGAGATTGATATACGAGAGGAGACCTTCAAAACGTGGGTGGTGGAGCTGCCGGGGTCGACCGGAGAAAGGAGAACCGATCGGGTCACCCGATTTGACTGGGTTCTTGATCTTCTCTTCAAATCGTTGCTCTGAGCAAGAACTGATGGACTTGAAGGTCGGGCGGAGGTCGAGGAGGGCGAGGTGCGCCGAACGACGCCGGTGCCGCGCCCTAGGGCGGCCTGACGGCGGAAATATAGTCCGGTTTTCAGACCGGGTCGACTCGACCCGAAAATTCTGTCTTCCTAGAGGGTTCCCCCCCTTTCTAGAGTTCTACCATTTATATACTAACCCGAGAGTAAATTACCTTTTTACCTTTCTATTCCAACGGTTTCTTAAACTTCTACAGACCTAGCTCTCTTAAGCGGACTCAAATATGTGAGCGTCGCGTGTCAATGAAATCGTATCACCGTCCTCTACAACTTTGATAAAGACCGATTCCTCAAATTTCAAATAAATAAAAAGTCAACATTTGATCCACTAAAAACTTAAAAAAAATAATTGAAAATGAAAACGATAATCATTTACCGTTCAAATGACAGTAAATTAGTAAAAATAAGATTTGGGGGCGTTACATTCTTTTCAACCAAACTTCTTCATGTTTACCTTTTCTCATACTCCACAGATACATTGGTTGTCAAGACATAACAGTTTTCTACTTGTCACTTCATATCAGGATGCCTAGAACCATGATCAATGACAAGACCCTGAACCTAGAATAAGACATATGTTAACAGAGAAACTGCAGAATAATGACAAATACTTTTATCCCATATACATAGCGCTGACAAAGCATACCCAACAATAAAAAATAAAAGTTAATATGACTCTCAATTCCATCATTGAATCTTGGAATGAAAAAAATAATAATAATATAAAAAACAATGGAACTACACCCAATGGTAAAGATCAAAAGAAAATCTTAGAGGTTGAGTTATAAGATTTTAGAGTAATGATAGGTGAACAACTTTTTTGGTGAACCACCTAGAACCCATCTTAGGTGGCAGCTGATGTGACATAACCACATCATCAAAAC
>NC_020492.1:12423177-12426231 GCF_000184155.1 Fragaria vesca subsp. vesca | reverse complement strand
TTTTTTTTTGGTCTTTCTAATNTTATGTCGTCTTCATCGAATGTTATTTTCTTCTCTCTTCTTCTCCCCTGTCCTCGCAGCTCTCGCCTTTTCTTCAATTAAACAACATCTTCCAAATCTGATTGTGGTTCTTGTAAGAGCTCTACCCTTTCTAAGTTCAAATCTAAATAATTTTTTTTTTTTTTGCTAATGAGAAATAAACACGAGCATTTTTGGAATTAGGGTTTAAGCCTTAAGGGGAAGAAAATTTGATTTATAGGAATGTAGAGATTGCTGCAAGCCTGCAACCATACCAGAACCATTGCTCTGCATTGCGTGCTTACTAAGGGTGATTCCAAGTCTAATTTTTTACAAATCGAATTCACTTCCCACCCTCCCCCCAAAACCCTAGATCCAAATATGGCATAGCTAGCTTAATTTCGTTAAAGATGTTTGCTAAGTGAACGAATCAGATTGAGAAGTTGTTAGTTTTGATAAATTGAAAATGAGGAGGAGATCAGGATCAGAATGAAGAATGGAGGTCGCCAAAAAAATAGGAATAGGATCAAAAGTATTTTTTTTTTTTTTTTTAGTAAAGAAATGATTAAAATAGATTATGAATATTTATTAAACCATAAATTATGTTTTGATGATGTGGTTTTGCCACATCAGCTGCCACCTAAGGTGGGCTTTAGGTGGTTCACTAAAAGGTGGTTCATCTAGTACCACTTAAGATTTTAACATACCAACCGTGTGTCCGCATCAAATTCATGGCGCATGTGCATAATCTCCACCATAAACAGATCAATAATTATTAAAGAGTTGAACCATTGAGTTAAGCATGTGAGTTAACCAGATTTCATTTCAAAAAAGAAGGAAGAAGAGCTTTGGGCGTGCAGAGTAAATTTTGAGGTCAAGTGGATTTAAAGTAGTTTGCTGACTTTTACTAAACAAAGATTCGATAATAGAATTGAAGGTGCGTGTCAATCTCTTGAGCAGAAGGATAAGTATTTCATATGACGTGTTGTGTTATTAGTTTGAGCTAAGAATTGGTGATCAATTGTTAGTGTTGGAAAAATAAATTAATGTAATGAACTACATAGGGGGAGGAGTAGTAGAATTTGATATATTTGGTGATTAAGTAATGATGTGCTACTAAAATTATTCAATAATATTGAATAGTTGAACTGATGTGTTAAGCATGTGAGATAACCGGGTTTCATTTGGAAAAAGAGCTTTCAGTGTGCATAGTAAAATTGGACATTGAGTGGATTTAAAGTAGTGCAAAGTTCTACCAAACAAGGATTCGATAATAGGATTGAAGATGCGTGTCAATCCCTTGACTTTGACTAGAAGGATAAAAATTTCATATGGCATGTCGATGTGTTAGACCATCTTTATCAATGTTAGGCATTTTTGAGTTAAATTTTAGTTAAATTAGCTAAAATATCATTTTGGTTAACGACTTTAGAAATACGTGTGTATCAATGCTCTCTACTTTAACTAATATTAAATTAATATTGTCCTTCAAATGAAGATTAAATATAGTTTATATGAATTTATATATCACAAAAAATATATATATTTTTTTTATCTAAGGACATTAATTTTTATTGATCACAACTTGAGAGTAAATACGACAACATGAATATGATCCGCCCGCGGGGGTAATCCTACGAAACTACCTAGTAAATCTACATAGTAGACACTAAACAATCTCTATGCTGAAGACCATGGAATGAAACGCTATGATCAATCTTCCGTGGTAGCAAACATGACAAATAACCAGCCACCGAGAACATAAGGAGGAAAAGACAAATCCAGAAGTCCGTAACCTATCATTATTGACTAATTCCGGGACCACCCTAAGTAGAGGGGCCTAGAGCATCAAAACCCTAATTAAAGACTGAAGCTCAATAACTAAGAAAATGCTCTAGACCCGCAAGTAGTCTAGTCTAAACTAAACTAAAAAACAGAATCCAAACCAGGCCTGAAAGGAAACCTTAGCCCAAATTCGACCCAACAAGAATCCAAGCCCAAATATGATTAGATGGGCCAAAACCCAACTCTTCCAGCCTAAATCTCAGCCACGCCACCACCCTCTCGCCATCTTGTTGCTGGACCAGCAGCACGTCTACGTCACCATTGGACCCCTCCGACTACTGTCGACCGCCACCTACCGTCGCTTCACACCAGGAGCAACCAGAACATGAACGAAAACAAAGCTTCCAATATCAAACCTGCAAACAGAGACCAACCAAAAGATCGGACTCAGATCGGCTGAAATTGAGAACCTCTCATCTCCACTCAAGCCTTGGTCCACCCCAGACGTCCTCTAATCTCCGGTCATCCCCGGCGCGAGCGAAATCTTCAGCCAATAAAGAAAGGGAATAGCGCACCCGATCATCTCCAAGCCAAAGGACTCAGCCTAATAACCCATTCGGCCGAACCCCGCATACGCCTACGAGGTCAAAGACCGTCGCCGGCGGCGAGGCGCAGCCGGACGAGCACGATCTGACTTTGTGGATGCTCTCTCTTCGTAGGGTTTTAGAGAGGAGCGGCGCACCCTTTAGTTATAAAATATCTTAAAATGAATACATTAAATTATATAGAGTCTTATCTCGCTCTCTATATTTAGCTAGCGAGATAGCTAAAAACCTAAAAAGTTAAACACGCTTTCAAAAATAGCTAAAAACCAAAATAGAGAGTCTGATAAACATGCTCTTACTAGTTTGAGGAACATTGACGATAAAGCTTGAGATTTCATGTAGGGTCTCTCGGGAACCTAATCTGTTTAAATGGTTGAATATAGTTTTGATTCAAATCGGTGAATTGTTTGATATTAATTGTTTAACTCTTGAATGTTATCTTTTTTTATAAACCCATGTTATCGTTTTTGATAAAAGCATGTGTAACACATTCTAAAAGGGAAAAGAAAATAAGAGAGGCCAAAACAGGTGTCGATCACTCTCTTCTTCTTCTTCTTCTTCTTCTTCTTCTTCTTCTTCTTCTTCTTCTTCTTCTTCTTCTTCTTCTTCTTCTTCTTCTTTCTTCTTCTTCTTCTTCTTCTTCTTC
>NC_020492.1:12395112-12423142 GCF_000184155.1 Fragaria vesca subsp. vesca | reverse complement strand
TCTTCTTCTTCTTCTTCAATGGCTCATCCTTTTCATAGAGCTCTCAATGGGCCATTTGGAGAGAAGGGCCCTCGCCACAACACTGATGATACAGACCAAGCCAGCCACCATGGCCGCTGATCATGAGTCTCTCTCGGCCCAGCTTGTCGATTGGAATATTATGTAACTATCAACCATGATTGCCAATCTTAAGTCCCTTGGTCGTCGATCACCTTTGTCTCGTTGTCGTTCTTGTAGTCCTCGATCAACAACGTACACAACAACGGACCCGTAGCTCCGTGGCTCGTTGGTTGCGTGGACTGAGTTGTTACATTTTCATTCCAATATTTGGTGACAGAAGGAAACTCATCTGGAAAGTTGTTAAAAAGTTGATGATTAATATAATAAATTATGTAGTGAGTAATAAATGTAAGGAAAAAATGAAGGAAAGTGATTCCTTTGGATTTTGGGAGGAACCTCTTTGCCCCTTATTTTCCCTTCAATCAGAGTGTCTCTTTTCGTTTCGCTTCCCCAAATGCAAGAAGTAACAACTTTCTGTTACTTATGCTTACTTTCCGTGAACCAAACGAGTATAGCATCTTAAACCGGTTAGTTTCTCTATTAGTTATAGGGAAGCAAATGCCAAAGCTTTAAGCAAATTTTCTTCTACAACTCCAATAAATTTTTCTTATAGTTTCCGTGAACCAAACGAGGCCTAGAGCATTTTCAATCGGTTCTTTATAGTTTCTCTATTATAAAAATGTCAAAGTTTTAAACAAATTTTCTTCTACAACTCCAACAGATTATATATTTTAGAGATTTTATTATCATTCCTTAAATCCGTCAATAAAATTTTAGAGTTCCCTACAAATTTAGGGAATTTCTCTCTCTTTCTCTCTCTTCAAGTTCCTTATTTTAAAGACAATTACAGAGAATCTGTAGGAGTAATAAAAATCTTATAGGAAAACGGTTGGAGTTGATGTTATGAAATGTACTCCCATATCTTTAAAATAGTTGTGTAGAGAAACCGAGTACTTGTTTCCACACAAGCCCATCTAGCGAGTAAAAGCTTCATCTCCATAAGAATCGAATAAAATCAACTACTAAAAATAGAAGAAACAAAACTGAGGTAGTCCGAAAGGACAAATTATGTCTCCTCGAGACAATTTAGGAGTTTCTCAAATGTTATACGGAATGGTCTTGATCAATGCATTCCGTGCATGCTACATACGCCTGCACCATATAATATACACAATTAAACACACATATAGCTAGCAACCGCTATAAGTTTAGTTTGAAATATTAATCTGGATTCTGGACAACGCATATAGCTAGCAACCGCTATAAGTTTAGTTTGAAATATTAATCTGGATTCTAGACAATATACAAATAGGTCCCCATATAAATATAATACAACTTTGAACTTGTAACATATACATGAAACCAAATATCTTGTCTTTTTCAGCCTTTTGTATAGTACAGGCCGGCAGAGAGATAAACATAATAAGTTTCTCTTAGGGTTCTGTGCTTTCTTGAGACAATAACTATGTTGTTTATACCTTTCATTGTTTTCTTGCACACTGAGGCAATATATAATATATGTTCTTGTTTCCTTTTTTATTATCGGAAAGAACTCAAAGAAAAAGAATGTCTTGTTGTGTTGTTGATGTATGGTTTTGTTATTTATAGTTTATGTGGCAACCCAAGTACCCGGTAGAATTTGAAAGATTGGAAAACGGAAAAACACGGAGGACGGATTTGATGGAAGGCAAGGGCGGAGCAGTAGGTGAAATAAGACGACTTAACATCATCTACTTCCTTTCTTGTATGTGGCGATTTGATCATCCCCATCTCATTCGTGTCGATCATCTTAACCGTAACGGGGTCTTTCTGCGAGGTATCTACTCTCTCTCTCTCTCTACCCATGTCTCTTGTTCATCATTTTGTATTCTCAATTTATTTTTCAATTTATTTACTTATCTTTAATTCTGAAATATAGACGTAAAGAGGTGGCTTGCGGATTTCCAAGAAAAAGGCAAATCATGGCCAGAGACCTTCAATTGGTCCTGCAAGAGGTTCAAATCAATTTTATATATCTTCCATCACAAATTTTTATTCTCTTATTGGTTGGGTTTTGGATTCATTCAACACAAGTCAAAACTTATAAAATTGTCGTTAATTACGTACATATTATCCGGTTTGCATCTATAGACAAATAAGAAGATATGTTAGATTTTTTGAATAAAATGAAAGTCGTATTAATAGATGGAGGCCAGAATGACATCATACAAGAACCTCGAAGGGCTTTATCGTACCATTACATTGGAAATTTTGCTCACTTATTTATGAGCCTAGCTAAGTACAAATCATAGAAGCATATAGATACTAGAGAAGAATATTGTCATTGCCAGTGCGCTCAATTACGACGCTCAAACAATATGCAACCATAAGAATGATAAGATGTAGTCATAAGCCATAGTATGTCAGCTCGTGCCCAATTAAAGAATAAAACTACAACTTATCCTTGTCCTTAGAGAACCTTGCTTTCCAACTTTATTGCCTTTTCCGATGACTAGTCACTCTAGTTTTTTCTACGTATCTAGACATTTAGTTTTTTCATCTGCTAAGCTCACGAATAAGTGAACTAAATGTATAATGTAATGACACTATTGTGATTCTTGTAGTTGTAATCTCGTCATTCTGGCTTTCGTTTATAAAAATGATTTATTATTTAAAAAAAAAATCGATTTATTGAATTAATGTTATATTAACTAATTAATTGATTTAATTTAATTAATTATATATTACATATGTATGTATATGCAGGAGATACAAGAAGGGTTATGTTTGGCAGGACTTGTTAGATGACGACCTCATCACCCCTGTCTCTGACAATGAATATATCCTCAAAGGCTCCCAAATGCTCTCTCATTCCTGTTTTGGTATGTTTTATTCCTAATTGAAAAATTGAAAATGAAATCCATAAATTAAGTCGATTACGATCAATGTACCATATATTGTCTATGTAAAAATTTCCATGCCATTAATATTTACAATTCTATTACCGATTCTCCGCATTCATATGTATATGCTGCTGAAAAGAAGCGGTGCTTGTTCAAAGAGCTGCAGCCACCTAATTCTGAAGAAGCTGCCATTCAAATGCTCCAAACTACAAAAACATCCTTTGAAACGGACCAACCACCTCATAATTCCGGCTCATCCTTGATCCATGTTGATGCAGTAAACATCCAAGGAGATTCCTCAACCATCAAAACCAACGATACAAATCACGAACAATCACCAATAGAAAACTCGGGTTTCTGTTCCAACTTGTTATTGAAGAAGAAGAAGAAGAAGATTAAGTCGTCCGACGAGTACAATAACAAAGACAGCAAAGAAATGGGTTGTAGTACTACTAGTAAATGTTCATCTTCTTCTTCTCCACATAATTCATCATCACCTCAATCTCAATCTGAATCTGTGCCTGTGGGAAAGAGTAGTAAGAGACGACACTTGAGCATGTTCCGCAATTTGATTAACTGCGGTGCTGTGAACACGAACGACGCCGCACACGTCAGGTTGAATCGGGACAGTAACAACAATGACAGCAGCAAAGACATTATCATTGGCAAAGAAAAGAGGGATCAGAACGCAGGTACTGTTGGGTCTGCCGGACTCTTTAGGACATGTATGGATCAGCAGAAGCACCAAAACCATACTTGTACAACTGCTAGGTATCATCCATTCCGGCCCTAGCTATTTCACTAATTCATGATCAGAATATTATTCTCAGAATGCTTGCTGCTGATTAATAATTATTCTCTCTGGATGTGATTTCTTGTCTGCAGCAAAAGGGCCGATGATAGGAACCAAAAAGCAGCTGCTTCTGCTTACAAACCAATACGTTGGCCCCATTGCTCGTAAGTTGCCTATAATCTTATATCGAGGGAATATAATTTCGGGTCTTTTTTAATGTCATGTTTAGAAATGCATCCAGAAAATTCAAAAGCATACAAAACTACTCCCGACGACAGTAACAACTCACCTCCTCAAATCATAAGCAATCTTTAGGTGATGCTAGTCCCATGGATTCACTTGTTCTAAGGAATATAATTGTGAATCATCATGTTCTTTTATTTTTTATTTTTTATTTAAATAAGGATCATCACGTACCTTTTAGTTGGCAGAGATTCAGCCTTGTTGGCCTTATTTGTTAACCTTGCTTTGTTCAAAATAATTTTCAAGAGATAACATGTGTTTGGTCATGTCAAAGGAAACAACAGCTTCTACTTTCTTTGTTCCACTGATCAGTCTCACTGCAATATACAAAACTTTGCATAAATGTGACATTCAACTAGTTTTGTTCTTAGGTAATAAACGAGTTTTCTCTTACTATTTTGTTAGTCAGCAAGGATTGATCCCCATGTCAAATATTTCAATCTATAAGTATATAACTAAACAGATTCTATTGTAATCATCATGATTCGTGAGTGCAAAACAAATTTGGCACATATGAGAACCCACAACATTGAGCCATTAAGCGTCTAAATTTGAAGCTTTGGATGCAGGCAATGCAGGAAGCAGTTTAAGCCAGACAAATTCCACTCGCACATGAAATCCTGCAAAGGAATGAAAGCTCTGTCAAAAAATGCTCCTGCGTCTGTGAGCAAGATGCCATGAAATGGAAATAAGGGCAAGAATATCAGGTTCGTGCTATTTCGTGGCCAACTGAGCTGGATATGCGCCGCCTGTAATTATTATTATTATTTTTTTTTACAAAAGGCCTTGTAAAGACTAGTTGCTATAAGGTTTAACGACCCAAAAAAAAAATTGCTATAAGGTTTTGTCACGGACCTGAGGAAATGAAAGCTCTTTAATTTAATTACCTAGTTTATGTACCATGAGAGGGACTAGCACTTTTTTCATTATACAATTCACAACGAAATTTCGTTTTTTTTTTTTCAAGCTAGAATAATCATTGTTGGTGGGCCGTGGTTTAGTTAGTTGATTAACTTGACTGACAACGCTAATGTCATGTATTCAATCAAGTCTTACATATTAGACACTTTTAACAACATGACACATATCAAATGCACATAAGGCTAATGTGCATATGATAAGGTCTCTTGAGACTTACCTGAATTCGAAAGAAACTAAAAATTCTAAGAATGGTACACTACATGTGGCTCACTCCTAAATTCAGTACATTTTCTTTCAAATTGATCAAAACTGTACATGAGGTTGGAAATTCGACCAACTTGAATTGACAGGGGCCAACTTGATCAAAACTGTACATGGTGTTTTTTTAAACGTTCGGCTTCCACGTAGTAGTAATAGCCACAAATTAAGGACGGTCCAGGATATGGGGATTTAAAAAGTGAAAAAATCAGACTGGGCTGGGCCTCCTCGAGTTTGGTGGTCGTTTATTAGGGCTTTCAAGTCAACTAGTGGTCAGAGACAGAGCAAAGCAAAGAAATGATGGAGGCGGTGGATGTTGAACCAATACAAGCGAGGCCTTACGAGGGCGAAGAGTCGGAAGGCGAGGCGGCCGTGAGTCGGACCAGTGAGCTCACCATCGCCTTCGAGGGCGAGGTCTTCGTTTTCCCCGCCGTTACTCCCGACAAGGTTCCCTTCCTTCACCTCGTCTTTCTTTAATTCATTAATTCTTAGCTGCTTTGCTCACTTCTTATAACTAAATAGGGAATCATTGTTTGAACAGCATTTGAGGGATCATCTTACGAATGTCTGCTATTAGTAGTCCATGAGCAATTTGCCATCTTCACTGATCCAAAACATACATTTTAATACGATCTGCAGAACCAACATATGTAGAACATTTATCCTTTTGTTTTCAAACAAGTTTATGTTCTCAGTCTGATCAAAGATATGGAGTCAATTTGTAGGTCCGGTTCTCTTTGCTCTTTGTTTATTCATATTAGACTGGAATAATAAATGGTTTAATCGAGTGCAGCACATACTTGTGCAATGTTATGTAAATAATTTCTGACTTCTGGAATATCAATTACAGGTACGAGCAGTGCTCTTGCTATTAGGAGCACGTGATATACCAGCCAGCCATATACCAAGCAGCGTCCCTAGCTCTGGGTTTTCTCTACAACAGAATAGCATGGTAATCCTGTAAAGACTTTTCATTTTGTGGGTTTTAATATTTTCTCTAATTAAGGTATTTTTAAAATAACTCTGTAGGGCATAGGTGACATCTCACGAAATTCAAAACTTTCACGAAGATTTGCATCTCTTGTTAGGTTCCGTGAAAAACGGAAAGAGAGGTGCTTTGACAAGAAAATTCGGTACACTTGCCGTAAAGACATTGCTGAGAGGTACTGCATCCTGTCTTGATGACTTTTATCATAATGCATGGAATACTTTTCTTTATTTTTCTGGCTGATGCTATAGTGATTGGTGGAATGCCGCTGTGGCCTCTAGACTGTTATTATATCTTATGAAAAACAATGGGTTCTGAAGGATTGATTTTACTTGATGTCTTGCATTACTAGGGAATCAGCCTTTTTTCTTTTTTTCATTTTGATGACTTTTGATCCAATGCACATTCAAATTTTTTTCTTTTATTTCACTTGGACTGCTATCTAGATTTGTTTTTTCTTCTATTTAAAAAATTAACTGTAGATCCAAGTGAATATTTGGAAGTTAATCTTTTTTCGTTTAGTATAAGGACTTTGCTGTCTTGGTTCCCAGCTGTATTCTGGCAGTTTAATCTGATTTTTTTTTTTTCCTTCAAAGAGAGTTTACCCTATCCTTCAGACATCATATCTCACCGTTGCACATAGCATATGTAACGGGGAGATATAGTCATGCGAGTGAGGGAATCTTAATAACAACCTTTAGTTTTTTAACTGATTAGTATTACATGGACATATCTTCACTTTCTCCTAAAGTAAGACATTAAGCCTGGTTGGTGGCAATTGGTAGGGTGAATACATGGTGGCTTTTCTTGCTTCATTGGTGACAGAAGAACCTTTTTATGTTTATGAGGGGATGGGAGCGGATGAGCTTTGGGATCGATTGCTCTCCTGGTCTGCATTATGGGCTTAGTTACTGCTACTTTTGGGGTTAATATACTCACATTTGTATAGTGATTCATGTGCATGTGTTTGTTGGGTCTTCCAGAACTGAATTTTTTCAGCACTTGAAAGAAAGCATTGCTTTATGCATAGATAATAATATGAAAAAAGAAAATAACAGAGGATGAGGTTGTACGATTTACTAACTTTAATAGTTTTCTTTTTAGAATGCATCGGAAGAATGGACAGTTTGCATCTTTGAAGGATCCTTTCAAACCGGTTGCGGGAAATTGTGATTCAAGTGATAGCACTTCTTGTCCAGAATCTGTGTGAGTTAAATCCTTACTTTCAGCTAATATAACACTTTTGGGGTAAATCATTCGTGAATTCTTCATCATTTTATTCATCACGTGCTGTATGATAATTCATCTTATCTGTCTGTTGATTGCTGGCATGTAAAGCTTATGTTCTTCATTTCTGGTTTTCTGCACTTCCTAAGCTTACGTAGATGTCAGCACTGTGGGATTAGCGAAAAGTCTACCCCAGCAATGCGTCGGGGACCAAATGGCCCAAGATCTCTGTGTAATGCTTGTGGTCTCAGGTGGGCAAATAAAGTAAGTGCTTTCTGTTATGACCCTTCTGGGTAGGGACCATATGATTACATGCATGAACGTATGCACCTGATCTGTGCTGTACTTTTTCTTAAAATCATTATCATTATGAATGTGATTATAGTTGACATGCATATGGTCTCATGGAATCGCTACGGTTTGCATATTAAATAGAAAGTATCTTTGTTCTCAATTTCCAAAATCTGGAGGAAAGAGTTATGCTGTTGCATGCAGATCAGGCATGACAGATGGTTGTAATTATTTTCTGTTTTTTATGTTATCCTAGTGCTTCATGTATACTACGGATCAACATATGTGATGCCATTTGATTTGCGAGCTCTCAGTGTTCTCTTTCTTATTGAGTTTGGGCAAGCTGAAGGGTTAATGTGATTATAATTTATATTCTATACCGTATTTTTGATTCCATCGACTCAGAAAACAAATAAAAGAAAAGTAAAAGAAAGAAAAAGAAACAGAAAAGAGAAAGGTTAGTGGAGTACAACTGTGTATGTGGAGAACTTCACAATATTAACAACTCAGAAAGCTTCATGCATGTCCATTGGAAGTAATCTGATTTCTGTGCACTTACAATAATGTGTGTATCTTGTTAACAGCTCCCTTTACATACATATATCTTGTTAAATTAAAAAGGGAAAGAAACAATGATGATGTGGTAATCAATACCTGTTTAAATTTATCCCTTTATTCTGTCTGCAGCAAACATTTTGACCCCCTTATATTTGGTTTCTCTTATCCTGTTTTTGGTTGAACTTGAAGGGAACATTGAGAGATCTTACAAAAGCAGGGAGGGATATTTCTTTTGACCAAAATGAGCTGGTATGTATTCTAAGCTGTGTTGCCTCTACAGGCAGCATCAAATTATTATGCTGAGACTTGAGACTACTTAAAATCGAAATAATTTGTTTCTTTAATGTAGGAATATTAGTTAAAGTCAGTTATAAAATGTTCTCAACTAATGCTCATGTTTTTGATACCCCATTGAATCATTGATGGTTTTGCATACTCTTTGAGCATACAAATTTCTTAACCACTTTGCCCTCTGTATTCTTACATTTTGCTGCTTTCTTTTGTCAAAATAAATAAATCAATCAATCAATCTAATTTACGCTACCAAATCTGAGGTGTTATATAAACTCCATCTTGAACCTTCAATCGTGGAATTTGAAAATTCACAAATGAGCTGATTTATTAATTTCCCCGGTCAGATTCTTTTGCCCTATTGTTGTGCTTGAAGTCCACAGGCATTATAATTTAGAAACCTTGTGTACACTGTTGTTTTAGTGGTGGTACCATAATGGCTATATAGTTTGGTGTAGTTTGATGTATGTGTTCCCTATGTGCGTCAGTTAATTGGTTTCAATTCTTGTTTGGGTCTACTTTTGATTTGTGCATTTTTTTGACATTTTATGCGATTCTTTCATCTCAGAACATAATTGCATATTCTAAGATGGTGCATAACTTAGTGATGGTTACTTTTTTGCTCATCAGGAAAGCCCAGAGGAGAATAAGCCTATTGCATTGAATGCCGAAGTACCTCCTCTGAGACTGGGCGACCAGGTACCATGTGTTTCCAAACAGCTAAAAGAATAGTACATGAATATTCATATTGCCAATGTATTTGGTTTTCCTGTATTCTAGTCATCCTCCCTCCTATAGAGAGATGATATAAAAAGCTATTGAAGATTGATAACTATAATCTTGTAATCTGTGTAGAATAAATGGTGTTTTATTGCTTAGGTTGGCTAGTTAGGGTCTTTGTGCAAGACCATAGAAATTTTGAAATAATAGTTTGTGTGATACTGTGATAAATTTCAAATTAAAGAAATTATATTTGAATCACAAATTTAGTCGTCTGATGTGCAGGACATGCTCGAGACAACTGAAGCTGGTAGGAATCAGGTATCCATTCAAATGGAGAATTCATCAGTCAACCTTGATGAGCAGGTACTCTTTCTATGCTCAACATTAACTAGATGGCTTGCCCAGTATTATTGAGCTCAGATTCTATTTGTAAGTTTTCATTACCTTTAATTCCCTTTTGCTGATTTCATTCACGTGAATACATAAATGGAGGACATGCGTAAGGGGGAAAGTTCAGAATGGATCATTGCCCTACATACAAAGAACCCTTCCAATGATGAATATTCAATCCAGAAGCAGCTAAAAAAAAAACTGTCGACAAACCTGCTGATCTTTCGGTTGTCCAATATAAATGGGGATTTAGTGATCTTGCTATTAAGTGGAGGGATAGTGTGAAGCTTTGGCTGAACCATTGTTAGAAAAATTACAACAGGTTAGTGTGTTTGCCAATAACTATGGAGAACCTGAGATTTAAAAGGGTCGTCAGGTTGATCTGCGCATACTGTGAATAATTGTAGGGATTAAGGACATAAAAAGTACACTAGGTTATAGGTTTTTTATGGGGGAAGAAAGGGATGGGATGGGCTGCAAAGAAGTACAGGAAAAGCTTTCTTCTCAATGACACTTGAGAAGCTCATACAAACTCTTACGAGAATACAAGATTCATGTAGTTGTTATCCGCAAAATTAAAATTTGCCACTGCACGTAGAGAAGGTATCTCATAAAAACTAAATATGAAAGTGAAATTAAGTCTAGGCTTGCTGAAACCAATAAGGCTTTTCTAGTAGGTTGGACAAATTCTCTCCTTTTCAGTCTGTAGTTGGTAATAGGAAAAATTATGGCTTTGGAGGACATATGGGTGGGATATCAACATCTAAGGTGCCGCTTTACTAGAATTTCAACCGTTCATAATTCTCAGACTAACAAGTAGTCTAATATATTTAAGCTATCTGGTGTACTGGGACTTTGCCATTAGAATGAACTAAAAGATGAGATTCGCATTAGTGGAGATCAAACTGGATGTCAGGAAATGTAATCTGGAGTCTTTTGGAAGATTTTATAGTAAACCTTTTGCAACATCTAAGGTGCCGCTTTATTAGAATTTCAACCGTTCATAATTCTCACACTAACAAGTAGTCTAATAAATTAAGCTATCCGGTGTGCTGGGATTTTGCCATTAGAATGAACTAAAAGATGAGACTTGCATTAGTGGAGATCAAAGTGGATGTCAGGAAATGGAATCTGGAGTCTTTTGGAAGATTTTCTAGTATACCTTTTGCAATTTTCTAATCAATAGCTTCTCTGATCCTAGGCAAGTTCAATATGAAAAGCTAATGATTCCCCAAAGTCAATACTTGTGATTTACTTTGCCTAGGGGCTTCCATTGCGAATGCATTTAAATATATACCCCTATATTCCATTAGTCAAGACTAGAAAGCTGCTGTGTTGCTTAGTTTTCTACTTGTGTCTCCTATGCTTGGCTAGTCTTGCTGATGTCTTTTTGATCATGTTCTTTTCTTGCTGTGAACTTCTTGTCCATAGCTCTTGTACTTCTTTTCTCCTATCGATGGAAGGTACCAAAACAAAAAAGGACTTTTGGTCTACATCTAAAGCCGCACATGGCTCCACATCCAATTGTTAGATCATGTAAGCAGGGAAAGCTTAACTTCAGTATGCGTATTGACATGGACCAGTGAAAACATGCTAGCATGTTTCAAGTATTAAGGTTGTCAGAATCCATTAGATTGTTAGATTGTTGTGGATCTCATTGAAAGTGTATTGTTTTCTTTTGTTATGCATAGCGATCATGTTATTTTTATGTACACTTTACACTTTACTCTGCAATAAACATAAGCAGTATGTGGCAATTGAAGGTTACGGTAATTAGAGTGTGTGGGAAACATAGATGTTGTTACTGTTTACATATTCCAATAGAAAATATCTCAAGGTTTCCTATATTTTCTTTAATTAAAAATCCTGGCTATTATAAATTGAATTATAATACAGATTTGATGCGATTGCGGCTGTGTGTGAAACTTAGATGTTGTTACTGTTTACATATTCTGATAGCTCGAGCTTTCCTATAGTTTCTTTAATTAAAAATCCTGGCTATTGTAAATTCAATTATAATGCAGATTTGATGCAATTGCGGCTGTTTAGTCTTTTCATTTTCCCTTGCTCACATACTATAACGTGCAGGAGAATTTGGATGAATTAGCCAACGCTTCGGGGACAACATTTGAGATTCCTGCAAACTTCGAAGAGCAGGTATTGGTCTTTATCAGCTTGACATCACATATAGGAGATAGTCCATGTTCTTCAGATGGTCTAAATCTTAAATACTACAGCTGCAAGTCTTATAATCACAAACGTACAGGTGGTTGATTTTTACGATTGCAACATGGAGACTAACTGGGGAGGAACTTGAGAAGATGCTGTGTGCCTCTTGCTACAAACCCACGAAGTGGTCATGCTTTTCTTGTTGGCTAGAATGAAAGGTGCTGTGCTGGTGGCCACGCTACTAACATTTGATGTTCATGCCTTTGTGTATGTTTATAGATGAATCTTTCACAGAAATCTCATGTTTCTGTTAGTAGCTAGAATATTTTGGAGGTCAGTTATATAATGTGAATTAGTTTCGGTTAAGTTTCATGTCTTTGTTAGTTTGTTCTCCTCTTTCTAAATAAATTATGAGATAATGTGATTGTAAGGGTTCAAGTCATATCAGTGTGATATTATGGTCGGAACTGTCCATTTTATAAATCACCTGTTCCATTATCTACGAATATGAATCAAATCGGAGGTTTAGGTTGATTTTACCCGGACACTGTATTTGTTCACTAGATTATCTCCGATTTTGGTTGATTTTAAGTAGAGATGGTCCATGAATGATTTAGAAAATGAATGTTTTCGATCATAATATCACAAGGTAGAATGTATGCCCATAGAGAGCTTCCGGCATGTCCATACTTGCCTAATGCTTTATAACTAATATGTTTAATCAGTTCTGCATAAGCACCGGGAGCAGTAATTGGACTTTATGTATTGTGAAAATACGGTTGCGAGCTTATCGTTTGTATTCAGGAGCATTAATCGTTTGTTACCATATATACTCTATTTTGAGCTTTTCCAAAAAACTCAAATGGAAGAGAAAATCCGACATTGTGTTATGTGAAATAATTACCTACAAGAGTACCATGTGCTTATCAGATTGTTAAACAAAAATTGAACGTAAACCGTTTGAGTAATAATTGGGAGGCTAAACCATAAACCTTGGTGCTTTGTGAGGGTAAACCATAAACCTTGGTGCATGGTTAGCAATTAATCATGTTTCTCCTACAAAGTGTGTCTGATACATTGATAATTAACTTTAGCATAGTGCCAATGTAACATCTTTAACACATCAATTGCTTGCAGACACACCTCTTTCCAAACGGGACAATGCAATCAAGTTCGAACAAAGTAATTTTGATGCCATTTGACCAATAAATTTTAATTGCGCTCTTCAATTGGAAGGACTTGTACAAAGTGAAGTGTACTAAGGAACCACTCAAACAAGATATCTTAAAACTAAAAAACCTTCCCCTTCCCGCAGCGGCAAAGATCATCTAGAGACTTTAGATATAACTCGGCAAAGTCTCCAGACCTCTTTTGTGGCAACCCTTATGATTCAAGTGTTTCTGAGCCATCTTGAAACAGAGATATGAAGTGAACTACCCAGAACTGCTTCGACCAACTTCTAGATAAAAGAAGCCAACTCCCAACCCTCGAGTCTTTACAAAAACCATAGAAACAAATCATCATGTCTTGTGCACCAGGTCGTACGTAGCAGCAATCATTGTACAATAAGAAGCTTGAATCATAATTTTGAAGGGAATAAGGGTTAGGGTTGACGGGTTTTGGGGCAATACATCATAAAAGCAAAGAGATGATAGTGAGAAAGAGTCACAATACCCTCAGGCTTTCTAGATGTAAACCGAGAAGATGTGATGCTTAAAAGTATACTATTTTCGGTTTTGCTCTCTAGTTAGGCAATATTAAATTGACAATATTCTCTTTTTGATAAAAAGACGACATCAATCCATTAAAATTTGAAAGTAAAAGTACATTATAAACAAGACCTGCCCTCTTGAGCACGAAAGAATTAAACCATGCAAAACAACTTAGAAATTTAAGACCTAAGAACCTAAGCCAACCTAAGTTATCTTAATGCCATAAATCATATGCGAGGTCGACACAAAAACCTGCCTTGATAGCAAATTGAGTAACCAACCACCAAGACACAAGGATGCAGGGACACGTCCTCAACCCATGATTATTTGACTACTTCCAGGACCACTCTACGTAGAGAGGGCAACCCCAATGCATCAACAAACCCTAGTTAAAGATAAAAACAAATTAATCAAACAAAGGTGAAAGTGAAATGAACCCAATTTTAATGGAATCTTAATGGTTGGGTCTGTATTTAAGCTTGGGTTGGGATCGCTTACTATAGTTGTTGACAGTGAAATGAACCCTAATGTCGATGGCAAGGGTAAGACGTATTACCTAGAGTAATGATTTATAACTGTTCTACTTAATTTTGGGTTTTATTTGTCATACACCAATTAAGGTCCTTACACGACTATATATCTTTCATAGGGATTAGATAGAAGTGGTTGATTTTATTTTGTCGTAGGTTTCATATCCTGAGCGTATTCTATAATGATGGTTACTTGTCATATTGATTGGCATCTTGTGCCATGGTGGTTGATCGGTTAGTATAAGACAACATGTGTAACATGGATATCACATACGGATATGTATCGTAGAATTTCTCACATTTTCTTTAGGTACAAAATTGCGAGTTACTTCCCACGAAAGTTAATAAAAAATCAAGAAAAAGAAAACAAAAAGATAAAAATCCTCTTATTCTGCTAATCCTCGAAAAAATGAAAAATAAATCCTCAAAAAGCAACTCTCTCTAAAATTGTAATACAGCTAAAACTCGAAGTCTCGAGTCACAAGAAAATCAAATAAAACTATCTCTCTTCTTTCTCTCTCCAAGAAATTTCCAAAACCCTAGGGAGGGCTTCACCGTCTGTAAGATCTCCATCCAGCCATGGCTGACGAGCCCTCAGTGGCGCCACCGCAACCTTCATCCTCCAATTCGCCGCTCGGAAACTCTGTGATCCCCATAGTGAACAAGCTCCAGGACATCTTCGCGCAGCTCGGTTCCCAATCGACCATCGAGCTCCCTCAGGTCGCCGTCGTCGGCAGCCAGAGTAGCGGCAAGTCCAGTGTGCTCGAGGCCCTTGTCGGCCGCGACTTCTTGCCCCGCGGCTCTGAAATCTGCACGCGCCGCCCCCTCGTGCTCCAGCTCTTGCAGACTAAACGCAGCGCCGATGGCACCGATGAGGAGTACGGCGAGTTCCTTCACGTCCCTGGCAAGCGCTTCTACGATTTCTCCGACATTAGAAGGGAGATTCAGGTACTCTTTCCTCTCTTTGATTCTACTCGTCATTTGAATTTGAATCATGTAATTTGGTTTCTTAGCAAGTAAGGATGCATGTTTGAATACTTAAATTCAAATTGAACGGTATGAGTGTGACTAATTAGACACTAGCATAGGGAGTTTGATTGTTAAATGTAGTATTCAATTTCTGTTTCAGGATGTTTGCTTCCTTTTGTTACTTTTGCTGCTCTCATTGTGCCTTCTGCTACTCTATACTCGGACGTTTAGGGGACCATGTGTCAGCGGAACTCCTCAAAATAACCTCACGTTTATCTAGACAGCCAAATCCAGTTAAACAGGACTAGCATATCATGCAGTTCTCTGTCTTCCTTTTTCATCATATTTTTCTTGTAAAGAACATGCAAGTGTAAAGAAGTATAAATATCCAACGAATACTAAGCTACAAATATGTGCATTGATGTATATGTATCGGTTCGTCCCTTGGTAATGAATTCCTATTGATGTAGGCTGAGACTGAGAGGGAAGCAGGTGGAAACAAAGGTGTCACAGACAAGCAGATTCGTTTGAAGATATTTTCTCCAAATGTTCTTGATATCACACTGGTAGATCTACCTGGAATTACAAAGGTTCCTGTTGGTGACCAGCCCTCTGATATTGAAGCACGGATTAGGACAATGATCATGTCCTACATCAAAATTCCAAGTTGTTTAATTCTAGCTGTCACAGCAGCAAATTCGGATTTGGCAAATTCAGATGCTCTTCAGATTGCAGGGAATGCTGATCCTGATGGTAAAATCTGCAACTTTGAAACTGTATTTCCAGGTCGAATTTTGGTATTCTATATTCATCTGTCTTACATTAACAATTTCTTATGACAGGCCTCCGGACCATAGGAGTAGTCACTAAGGTACAATTTTTCTAACATTGTATTTCTTTGGCAGTTCTATTTTGCAATCTATTTTGTTTCCTGATAAGTTTTTTTGTTTTGTTTATTTCAATGAATTCAGCTGGATATTATGGATAGAGGTACTGATGCTCGTAATCTTTTGCTCGGAAAAGTGATTCCTCTACGGCTAGGCTACATAGGTGTTGTGAATCGTAGTCAGGAGGTAACCCATCTTAAACTCTATAAAAGTTGCTTCTTCTTCTGCTGTATATCTGATGTGGTGAAAAATTAAGTGATTCTTGACTACAACAAACATGCTTTTGGTTAGAAGTTGATCTATCTTGTGCTCTCATCTCTGTTGTAACAATCTGGTACTTATTTCTGTTTGGTCTTGCCTTTTCTGACAAATATTATGTCAAGCAGCTGCCATTGAAAACTGTTTTTCTTCCCTTGGTCATGTCTGGTACATATTAATACGCAGTCAATTTTTTCAAGGCTGCTAATGGAATACTGTACATGCCTTTTCTTTCTTTTCTTTTCGACGTTGTATTTCTTTTTCACATCATGTGTTCACGTTAGAGTATTTCATTTGGCGAACACTGTTTTACCTGCTTTCCTGTATTTCCTTATAATCGTGGTTATCAAATTGGGATATATGCTTTCTACATTCTGATAAGGTTACTCAATTTTATCCTTGAAACAGGATATTATGTTGAACCGGAGTATCAAGGATGCACTTATAGCTGAGGAAAAGTTTTTCCGCAGCCGCCCGGTATGAGCATTTCCCTTGAATTAGTACACATATCTTAGCTTGGATTAAACAAATAATTTATTATAAATTTGTCTGTGCTGTTATATAGGTATATAATGGTCTAGCTGATCGCTGTGGCATCCCTCAGTTGGCGAAGAAGTTGAACCAGGTACAATATCTGTAAATGGTTATTATATGTTTCTCTTGTAATTGAACTGCTTTGGTACTGCTGGTACTATAACATGTACTCTATATATACATGTTTCGGGTCTGCTTAGATTGTCGCGATTTCTTGAATTCATTTGCTATGATGATGATTATACTTCTCTACACAGCTGTGAAGTGGATCCTCATAATTTATTTGCAGATTCTAGTCCAACATATCAAGGCAGTACTCCCAGGGCTGAAATCACGCATAAGCTCCGCACTTGTTTCTGTTGCCAAGGAACATGCCAGTTATGGGGAAATCACAGAATCAAAGGTGTGTTTAGTGTGAAAACTATCCCTGATTTATACGGTCAATATTAGACAAAACAATGTATATATTGTATCTAGAGTTTTTCCCGTGGACAATAGATGATCACATGACTAAAACAGAGTCAAATATTATCTATTCTCTATTTAAAAATACTGAATACAGTACATGCATTTGTACCCTGCTATATTTGGCGAGTTAGTACGTAGTTGTAAACAGGGATTTGCTCTTGTAGGTAGCTTTTTACTATTATGCTTCAACATGAGTTAAAAACCGATCTTCTTACACTTGCAGACAATCAATTGTTAACGATCTGATTGTATTTTTTGTTATATGATGTTTTTCTTATTTGGCTAAAATATTTCTAAATTTGTGCTACCAATAGGCTGGTCAGGGAGCTCTTCTCCTTAATATTCTATCAAAGTACTCCGAAGGTAAATTAGCCTTACCAGTTCTCTTTTCCTAATAATGTATGTTGCCTGTATGTATGTGCCTAAGCTAAGTACTTATCACGGATCTCTTCTTGAAAACAGCATTTTCTACAATGGTCGAGGGTAAAAATGAAGAAATGTCAACAACTGAGCTGTCTGGCGGAGCACGAATTCACTATATCTTCCAAAACATCTTTGTGAAAAGTTTAGAGGTTAGAACTCTGATAACAAGTGATGTCTTCCTGGAGTGATCTTATGGTTATTTATGTGACATTTTTTTGTTTCCTTTCTGATTTATATATTTATATAGCAACAATTTAGGGTGTGCCCACAATATAACTTGCAGTTGCTTGACTCTGTCATAAAGAATTGTTTGTTATAACCTCATTTTTGCTATTCGATTACTCTACACTATTATCTAGTATCAATTATTTACCAACAGTTGGTGTATGCATTACCCTCTGCCATCATTGGCTACTAGCCAATTTGACTTCTGGGAGAAATGCAGATGTAGTGTTGCAATGTTTTCTGTTCTTTACTCCATTAAATGGATTTTTCTTTTTTGTGTGAAAACAAATGCAATTTTTCCCCACACTGGACTGTCTGCATGAATATATTCAATTTCATGCAGTTTTTCCAGCAGTTTCATTGCTCCATTATGTATAATAATTAAAGGTCTATTGATGGTTAACACGGTTCAAAATGGGTTCTTATTGATGATAATAACAACCTTTTTAAATTGGCTACATATAGTTCAGGTTGCCTGTTCTGTAAATTAGAGTGTAACACATTGATCTTGCTTGTATGTCTGTCGTGTGTTTATACCTAACTCAAGAAAGTAGCAAGAAAACTCATGTGGAAAAATAGTGAATGATGAGATGTCAAAGCTAAACTGTACTTCCCTAGATCCCCTGTCGACTTTAATTACGTTACTTTGTTAGATTCATTTGTATGTTTTTATAGTCCTTGCACATTATTGTATGACATTGGTTTGGTGTGTATAGGAGGTGGATCCCTGTGAGGATCTAACAGATGATGACATTAGAACTGCAATTCAAAATGCGACGGGTCCCAAGTCTGCATTATTTGTACCAGAGGTAGATCTTTGTTGTATTTTCTCACGTACTGAAGACGAACTAAACTTTATCACATAATCATATGATTTCTACTCTTCTGTTTTTCATTCAAGACGTTAGTCATGTTTTTCCTCCATTGACAATACCTGAAATTTGATCTTTCATGTATATAGGTGCCCTTTGAAAATCTTGTCAGGAGGCAAATAGCTCGTTTGTTAGATCCCAGCCTTCAATGTGCCAGGTTCATATATGATGAGCTGATGAAGGTAAGAAACATGTTAGTATCATGTATTTTGTCACTATGCATGTATTTTCAAATTAATTTGGAAATTGTATCTGTTCAGATTAGCCATCGCTGCCTCGTAAATGAATTGCAGCGATTCCCTGTTCTGAGAAAGCGAATGGATGAAGTCATAGGGAATTTCTTACGAGAAGGTCTTGAACCCTCTGAGACAATGATTGGACATATTATTGAGATGGAGGTATGAGGATGAAGACACTTTTGCACTATTTTTGTGTTGCTTTATGCGATAGATATTTATCATTTCACAGATCTGCATTCAGGAGCAATGTTCTAACTGCTCTTTCTCTTTCACATCTTTTTCCCCTGAATGTAATTCAACATTGATTTTTAGAGTTGATGAAATTACTCTTATGGATCCCACTCAATATATTTGTCTAGGTTGTATTTTTTTATCTTTATTTATTATCATCTATTGGTCAAATGGTATTTTGCATCTTTTGTATTTTAGGTACGTCCAATGCATTCCCAGTAGGGACATCAAGTACTTGCATCTTTTTTACAATCCAAGTAGGCCCGCACATAATTATTTACCAAGGATTGTCCTTTTAGTTTTTTTTTGTGGAGAAAATTTTCTCCTTTTAGTTGGGAGTGGTGTTGGGCCAGCTTTATCCCTATGTTTCAAGTTTTTGTGTTGTGTATAGCTTGACTGCTTTATTAATGCCACTTGATGCTCCTTAACAAAGAAAAAAGCATGTACAGAGGATAGGTAGGGTCCAAGTGAATTTAACCAAGCTCCCTGTTCCATGCTAGTTCAGTAGTCTGCTTGCATATTTTTATTTTATGACTGATCAACTCCCTTCTTGTACTATTGTAAAGCATCTGTTTTGGTCCCTTATATTGGATCTTATTCATTCTGCAGATGGATTACATCAATACTTCACATGCTAATTTTATTGGTGGAAGTAAGGCTGTTGAGAGTGCATTACAACAGGTGAAGTCCTCTCGGATTCCTCTGCCTCTTGCCAGGCAAAAGGTACATAGGCATGCCACTGAATTGTTGTGCAATCATGTAGTCAGTTTAGCATGATGTCATTTTATACTTTTTATCTTTTTTTCTTTTTCAACTAGGATGGTGTAGACTCTGACAAGGCACCAGCGTCTGAAAGAAGTTTGAAATCTAGAGCAATTCTTGGCAGACAAGTGAATGGAATTTTACCTGACCAGGTATTTGCAACGTGTTTTAATAAGCGACTCTTTTACTTATAATTTAATCTTGCACTTACTGCTAAAGGTTAAAGAACACAAAGTAGAAAGTTGCCACTGATATTAACCTAGTCCCTTTAATGTTAACGATTCTTTTTTGTTTTTATTATTTGACTGACAGGTTCGTCCTGTGGTAGATAGTGAAAAAGTTCCACCTGCCGGTAATATATTTTTCCCCACTAAATATCATATTCCTTTGTAGTCTTTACCAACATTTTCATACTATGGAATTCTGAGTCAAATATATCTATACGAGACGCATACATACATATCTGTTGGTGTCTGGAAATTCACCTGCTCAGTAACTTAACAGGGAAATTATACTCAACCACCCTTGGATCTAGATTCAATGGTGGAAAGAAAACAATACAAATTTAGACTATTAGTGCATGTTTACATGATGCAACTGTCAAACTACATTTAAACCTCTTATGTGTACTTTATTTTGTCACCTCTTGCTATGTGATTAGGAGGCCCAAGTGTATCAACTTGGGGAATTTCATCTATTTTTGGAGCGAGTGATAACCGTACGCCTGCTAAGGAGACCTTAATAAACAAGCCGTATAACGAACCTATCCACCACATGGAACAAGCCATCTCTATGATCCAATTAAGAGAGGTATTTTCTTATTCAATATTTACATGGTTTATGTGCTTTTTACCCGATATTATTTTGTCTTATATTATTTTATTAACATATTTATTTTTTTGTTCAGCCCCCAACTGTCTTGAAGCCCACAGAAAACCACTCAGAGCAGGAGACAATTGAAATTGCGGTCACAAAACTTCTGTTAAGATCATACTATGACATTGTTAGGAAGAATATAGAGGATTCTGTACCAAAAGCAATAATGCACTTCTTGGTAATATTGACTTTCCTGGACTCACCTGTTTAATTTTTGTTTATTTCACCCTCTTTTTTATTTTAATTTTAGTATCCTATATATCAGATTTGAACTATTTGATGTGTATTAAAAAATATTGAACAGTATTGAAAAAAAAAAACCTTTGAGGTAAGATGGGTGCAATGAATCTATATATACGGAGCAATATAAATCTTGCTCAAGTAAGAAACTTCATTCCTTTCCTTGCTACCACTTAATTCTGAGGGCTTTCTCTTTATTTCCTTATTCATTATTTCACATACAATACTTCATCAATGTTGTACCCGGATCTGTTTTCCTCAGCATCGTTACCTACCAAGTCTACCTTGCACGTTCTTCTATTTGTTTGTATATGAAAGTAATGGATATCGTACTTATTTGCTGTTGTCTGTTGTCTTTTTGAGTTTTCAATTTTCATTTTATTAGTCTTTCTTTTATGTGATGTCTCCCAAGTTTTGTGTTTGTAGTACAGATTTACTGTTGTGTATTAAAAGGTTTTTCATATATACATGTCTTCATTTATGTATTATAACTATTGTTGACATACATTCAGGTCAATCATACTAAGCGTGAGCTGCACAATGTCTTCATTAAGAAGCTTTACAGGTGACAAAATAACTGGAATGGCATTTAAAACTATTACATCCGGGATCTTTTGTTTATTAGCTAACCTGTCATGACTGCTGATGTGCTTGCTATGTATGCTTGCGAACAGAGAAAACTTGTTTGAAGAGATGCTGCAGGAGCCTGATGAAGTATCAATGAAGAGAAAGCGCACCCGTGAGACCCTCCGAGTTCTGCAACAGGCTTTCCGGGTAGGTCCTTCATAAAAAATTTAGGTTTTGGATTTTTAAAGATCAATGATGAAGTTTACTGTTATTACACAAGATTTTGTGGTATTAGTGGCTCTGCATGTATTTTTGTGCACCTAATTCATATCATAAACATAGGCCTGTATCATGTATGTTTGAGTTTCATGCGTTTGACAAATGGAACTGAAACTTGTTCAGCCAGCAAGATATTTACATTTGAATTGAGAACTATGTATCAAACTTACGAGTAAGTTAAACCAAATGAGTAAGTTGACATGTGGTTAGTTAGGACTTGAATACAAGAATGGATGGTCCCTGAATTTCCATTGGCTTTCAGTGCGCTCTATTTGCTATTACAGCCTACTCATTTTTGTTTTTTATTTGCTGGTAGACGTTGGATGAGCTGCCTTTGGAAGCAGAAACAGTTGAGAAAGGTTATAGTATGGGTGCTGCCGATACGACCGGGTTGCCAAAGATCCATGGATTGCATACATCGTCGATGTACTCCACAGGCAGTCCCAATGACTCTTACTCTTCACCTAAGAACCCAAAGCCAAGAAAGTCATCTCATTCTGGAGAGCTCAACTCACCATTTTATGCAAATGCAGATTCCAATGGAAGTGGGCGCATGTACATGCCTGGTCTATATCCATCTGTTGATCTATAAGCCGGTCAAGTAGTGCTCCAAGTCTTTCAGATAGTGTCGAAGCATTATATTCATTTGATTGCTCGTGTCCAACTCGGGTTAATATGAGTTTACATGCTGCAGCCCAGCTTGTTGCAAGTGGTTTGTGCAAATCGGGTATCCGGGCATTGCCTTTTCCAATGCATATTTTTTTCATTGTCCTTATAATAGCATAGGTTTATAAGTGTTTCTTTAACGGGGTCCAAGAATAATATATTGAGGAGATGGATGATCCTTCTCTTTTACCCCTCTTACCTATTTTTGTCAGGTGATTCTCAGATATGCATATATTACATTGAATTTGAGATTGTCCACAACTTGGGGTAATTAAAATGTGCAGGTTGCAACCAATGTTTCAAATGTAATCAGTATGTAGTGTACCTCAAACATTAATTTTTTAATTTTTTTTTTATGGATATGCATCCTCTTTCGGATGATCAATGCATAATGATTAGGAATAGATTGTACTGAAAACTAGGGTCGCTTCCGTCAGATTGTAATTTCATTGGAATGATGCCCTCCACAACTTGGAAAGCGTGGTCAGTAATTATTCAACTTGATTAACAAGCGATTGAACCCAACCTCGTGGCTGTTACAAACCAAAGGACAGCGAAACTGCGACCGGCAACCATTAACCATCAGCGAGTCGGAAGGAGAGAGGAAAATTGGTTGGCGGGAAAAATTTTGTAGCACCGAGGACCTTCCTAGTGCAAATGGCTGGAACAGCGCGGGTACCATCTCTGAATTCCGTCACTAGCTGTCAACCACAAATAAAGGTTACAGGATACGGCGTGCCTAAGTCAGACATTTGTAAGAACGTTAACAAGGTGATGGATTACCTTTAGGTCTTGTTTGGTTTGCGGGAAAAAAAAGTAGTTTATTATTTTTTTTCATGAGAAAGAGAAAAAGAAATGGAAATAAAATTTTCCGATAACTTTCTATTTTGATGTTTGGTAGCCTAAGGAAGCCAATGAGGAAGTTGTTAAAAAGTTTGTAATTAATATAATAAAATATTATGTTATGAGTAATAAATGTAAGAAAAAAGAGGGAAAGTGGTTCCTTCAAAGTTTGGAAAGAACCATTTTTTCCCTCCTTTTGCATCCATCATCCGTAAACGCAAGAAATGTACAACTTTCTTATCCTCATGCTTACTTTCTGAACGCTAGTCTTTAGTTTTTTGTTTTTTGTTTTATATTTTTTTATCAAGGTTAAAAACCAAAACCGCTTTGGAAGTTCACACTATGCATCCTTAGGACGTCGTCGTTGAACATGTATATTTCATTTGTCGGTCTACGAGTGAAGGTCTAGGGCGGCATGGTGATGCAACGTTGAAGCTTTGGTTTCTTCAGGAGCAATTTAAAACCATCGATTTGCAAGGAGCGGGTTTTAGTCTTTATTGTCGAGTGCTTCGACCTCGAGTGCCTGTTCAAGCCTTGTTTTTGGGAGGGGTGTGTCCCTCCTGAAGCATCGCTCGCTCTATCCTTTGACTCTGTAAATTTTGGATGCACTAGGGCACCTCTATCTAGTTTTTCTCCTTTCCTATCAAACTAATAATAATAATAATAATAATAATAAGAATAAACAAGGCGTTGCTTATATAAAATAAAAGTAAAAGAACAAAACAAAACTCACTGCACTAAATTACCAGTGCACTGTTTTATAAATAACTAGCTTTTTACCTGTGCATTTGCACGGGCTCACAATTTCTTAATAACGCAGTTATTCTCTCCAGCATAAAACCCACTACTCACTTTTCTCTCTTTATTTTATTTATTTTGTTTTTTTTAATTTTTTTATTTACCAAATTAACTTTTGTTTTTACTGATCTGAATCAACTTAATAAGGCTAGTATTGTCAGAACATAATTTAATAATTTAAGGACTGCTCCCTTTATAGTAGTAGAGATTACTCGCTCTTATCTGTTAAGTTCTAGATGGTTCCACGTAGATAGACAAAAACACAACAACGGCCAGGATCTGCTTTAACTATCAGACCAATGAGACACCAACACGTTGGTCCATGTACAAGTATAAAAGTAACCCTGTAAAAACAGCTTGGAAAAACCAAAATACGTACCAGGTTCCTCAAAACTGTTCATCGTCTCTCTCTCTTCGCCGCTCAAATATGGCTCGCCGCAGCTCAGGAGGTTTCATCTCTCTCCTCCATCTCCTCTATATATTAAACCTTCTTTTCCGATTATCGTTTTGTATTTTCTTTGTTGTTATCTGATTAAGGAAATTCTGAGTATTGGGATTTCTAGGGTTTTGTAGGGTTTGTGCATGTTTGATAGATTATTGTGATTGATCGAGTGAGACGTAGAAAGAAATATTGTTTATTATTGTGATTGTAACTCCTTCTGCCTTTTTGTTTCCTTCATTGTTATCTGCGGAATCATGTTTCGATTTAACACAATGTTCAGCTTCATTTGACCAGAAAATATGTAACGGGTACGTTTTAATGTCAGTCATGTAAGGATTAAGAATATTATTTGGTTGGGGGATAGGCAATTTTAATTTCCTTTCAAACGAAACATTACTAATTATTTCGTATCATCTAAACAGACACTTGGTCCAAATGGTTAGGGATGTAATGTAGCTTGATCTACCAAGAAATGAGTAGTTTTCACAGTGAAGGTGGGTGTCATTCTACATTTAGATGTATTCATAACTGGTGGATAGACAGCTTAATTGTCCTTTTGATTCTCTTGTACAGGTCGATCTGCACGTCCAGCTCCTCGTCGTGCACCTGCACCTGCACCAGGTATCTTATGCTGAAGCCAGCTTACGTTAACTTTCTTTTTACGATATTGGCCTGTACGTTAATATGTTGTGTCTGCTGCAGTTCGCCAGGCTCCTGCTCCAGCTCCTGCTCAGAGTGGAAGCGGTGGGGGTATTGGATCAGTCATTGCTGAAGGTAATCAAAATGTTAATTTAGGTTTGGTGTGAGCATTTTGCCAATAGAAGCTCTTCATTTACTTTGTTGCAGGAATGGCTTTCGGCGCTGTGGATTCTTTGTTTGGGCCTCGTACTATCAAGCATGAAACTGTAGTCTCTGCTGCTCCAGCACCTACTGCTAGCAGTATGGGTGGTTCTGATGCTTGCAGTGTTCACTCCAAGGCATTCCAAGATGTATGTCTACCACTATTTACTTACTTCTATTTTCTAGCATTTTTGTACATAAAAGATAAAATCTCTTCTCCTATTAAGTTAGTAATGAGAATACAGCAAATTAGTACTTTTGTTAATTAACTCTTTAGGCATGCAGCAAAACACCATCTGGGATAGCATATGTTGAAGTAAAAGAACTTGCTTGAGAATTAAATTTACATGCATGGCTCTTGTTGCAGTGTATCAGCAACTTTGGAAGTGATATCAGCAAGTGCCAGTTCTACATGGATATGTTGTCTGACTGCAAGAAGAACAACTCTGACATGCTCAGTGCCTAACTGCCGTCATGTTACCACAATATGATGAATAAGATCATTTATTCAGAGGTGAATGCTTTGTTTTGTGGTGATGAGTTATCTTGCTGTGGCATGAAGATTTTATTTTATGGCGATGGATTTATCTTTCTTTGACTTTTGCTTGGGTGTAATTGTTGTCTTTCTCAGTGCTTTCTTGCCTTATAATTGGAAGTTCTACAGGAATCAAAAATTGTAAAACCATGCCCCAGAACCGACATAAACAGAACTACTCTCCAAGTTTTAAGATCCAATGTGGTGTGACCAAGCTCCCATTAATCCTTAAGGAAACCAAAAATACTTTGATATACACAGCTCTTCTAGTAAGGTTCAGGTTTCTTTTTTTTTTTTTTTTTTGCCATTTTAAGGGATCCTTTATTAGTTGAAAAATTAGAGTGCATATACCGCTATTTTACTGGGTTCTCCCAGTCCATTCGAGCTGCTCTTCTTCCATCAGCTAGCCATTAAAATTTTTGTTACCCATATATATTCTGTCACTTGGTTCCGTGAAACCCATTCAAATCACGTTATGTACAATAACTACATTATTATCTACAACTCCAAAGCCAACAGTCTCAAAAGGTAATTAAACTTGAGGAACAAAATCTGGATAGACATTTTAAATTGAGCCATAAACTCAATGAAATAGGTAAGTTTGAGTACTTCAAACAGATATGGGATATTGCTTTTCAACCTCCTATTTCTTCATTCCTCACCCTGACAATAGAATAGCTAAAGAGCATAAGTCCAAGAGACCACCAATGTTTTCTCTTTACTTGCTTAAAATAGAATGTGAAGTTACAAAAATGCATAAGTACTCTCAAGTCTCAAATAACAAACATGACATGCTTACTAGAACACGTCTCTAACTTGATGAAAGAATAGCTAGCTAATAACATATGTTTCTAAATACTTGCATAAGTCTCCTCTTTGTAAGTGGGAGTCATGAGTTCAACTCACAATAGACTCGTTCTAGTGGCATAAGTCTCTCCTTTGTAAATGGGAGGTCATGAGTTCGACAATAGACTCGTTGTAATATCTGAGTTGTTTATTGATAAAAAAAATTACTTGAATAAGGGAGAAGTGAGATTCGCAACCGCTTTCCATTTTCTTGATTTTCTTAATTTTAAGGAATATTAAGTTTATTTCAGGTCCAACAACTTCCTTATTTCCTTCCACAAATTTGCAGCAAATGCCAAATTCCCAAAATTAGCATCGTCATAAATTCTTCACGTGCTCCAACGAGAAGAAAAAAAATATGGAATATTTAATTGAGTATTTTATTGTTATGATAAAAAAATATAACATTGTTTGTTTTTTTTTTTTGAAGAATGATGCTAAATCATTTTATTGATCAAGAAACGGTAGGAGTACAACATAAACATAACACACCCGCAAGGGCAACGTAATTAAGGAGCTATGTAAAACAACTTATGTGACATAAGTTGTCTTAATATTGTAAACCCTAGAATATGCACTATATATGATCAATAACGCCTTGGTAGCAAAAGAGCCGGGTATCCAACCACTAAGACACAAGTTAGAAGGGACAAGTCTGCAACCCATCATTATTGACCACTTCCGGGACCACCCTACGCAGAGGGGGCAACCCCAGAGCATAAAAAAACCACCAAGCCAACATCACCGCCCATCGCCCCACCTCGACTTGATGTCGATCTCAGCCAAGTCCGTCTCCATATCCTTGCCGCACCACAACCAAACCAGTCACTCTTTCAAGCCTTGAAAGAAGAACGACACCCAACCCCTGCCTCTCAACCTAATATTAGCATATCACCTCCCATCCGACAGCATAGCTCGAGCACCGACGAGGCCAACGACATCACCGGCGCCGAGGTGTAGCCGGACAGGCTGAGAAGCTGAGCGGCACTCTCTAGGGTATTAGGGAGAGAGAGCACGACAAGGAAATAATATTTGTTTGTTATAATTAGGAAAAAAATTCAGTTTACTACCCTGAACTTTAGGTCTAAAATTAGTTTGATACCTCATCTTTTTTTTAAATTAGTTTCATACCTAAACTTTCAAAATAACATCAATCTCGACCAAAATGACTAAAATAGCTCTGGTTAATCTTTT
>NC_020492.1:12383052-12393571 GCF_000184155.1 Fragaria vesca subsp. vesca | reverse complement strand
GAAATTAATTTGGGGGAAACATAAATATTTTAATTATTAATTTATTTTTGTCCACTCACTCTAACGTTATTAAATGTTTTCCCCTGGGCCCTTCGTTTTAAATTGCCCAGTCTGCAGAGTTCGGGTTGGATCTAGTAGGAGACGAGGCATAGTCACCCGCTTTTCGGCCAGTTTTCATCAGTAGGTTACCTGTTCAACCTACTCGTGTTTTCTTGCTTCCGCTTGTGTTTAGTAGCTCTGAATACTTTAGAATTTTGTATATTATGTGATATTCAGAAGCATTAAATTAAGAGTGTAATATGAAATTTTAGAGTTAGGGTTGTCCATCTGCAAGGGAGATTTTCTTAATCTTTTCAGTAAATTTTCCTTGGAGGTGGTCCCCGCACGACTTACTCTGGGTTTCAGGGTGAAATTCGGGGTGGGTCGTGTCAACTATTGTATTAGAGATGGTCTTAATATACTTCCTAACTGTATCTGGCTACTAGAAAAACTGGAAGTAAACGTAATTTGATAACTGTTGACGACCAGATTCCTATTTCTACTAGTATTGGAAAACCAAACATCCTATTAACAACTGGAACAAAATAATAGTGACACTTATAAAAGGCCCTCCAGGCCCTTTAGTACGGTACCTTATTCTTTTTGGGAGATCGGTCGATTGAGATAGTTGAGAGTTTACAACATCAATGGCATTCTTACCTCTTATGGTACACGATGCTTCCCACGTACTGTTCCAGCCAACACTTGTTCAAAACAATTGGAATACAATCAGGAGCACCAATGCAGCTTTGGTACACAATGATATTGATGTTTCCGTCATTCCTCCACTAGAACCTGAAGAAGATCGGACTATTGTTGTAACATTCTCTCCGGTAGACCCTATTCCGGAATGTGAGCTTAGAGACTTCTTCATTTGGTGTATATATTGTACTACCGGGGATCAAATTACAGTTACGGATCATCATCATGTTATTGCTGGCATCCGTATGGAACCCGGGGAGCGACCTTGTTGTGCCTACATTGTATTTCGATATGCTTCTTTTGTTGAACGACTCCTTGGTGGAAACCAGATGATAATATTCCACATTAACAGGTACATTGTTTCTGCTAGAAAATATGAGCAGTCTCTAGAAGAGTTTAACAAATTCCATAACATTGATAGGAGGCTCTACACTCGATTAATCTATGATCTGAGACGTGACGTGGATGAATCAGCAGCGGTCATGGCACTATGGATGTCGATTGAGCACATCAGCAAGGAGTTTAACAACTTGGTGAACAAGGCATTGACTCTACCCGACACTGAGCTCAATGCCATAGCTGACGAGACAGTAATAGCCTTGAATTACATTACGACTGATGATATAGAGAGCGACATCGAAATCCCTAAGCTCCAAGCCGTAAGTGATAGTCCTGTCACCCTCAAGTTCTTCCATGACAACCACCATGCAATCATTTGTGGAACGATCAAGTTCCTCAAAGATGTTTGCTTGAAAACCTTCCAGGACTTCCCTCATCAACCGAACTACCATGCCAAGGACAAGCTTGTTGAAGAAAATAGGAGTATTTTTCATCAAGAGAGGGAGATCGAGGATAAAGAAGCGGCGGAGACTAGTAGAAATTCACCATCGGGTGATGAACAAGAGAGGACTCTTTTCCTAACATTCTCTCGAGGTTTCCCCCTATCGGAAAATGAAGTCAGAGAGTGTTTCACTAGGGAATTTGGTGACATTGTTGATCGTATCTACATGCAGGAAGTTAAGGAAAAACTTCAGCAGCCTATTTATGCTCAACTTGTAGTTCGTTCGGCATCCTTGATTCCAATGATTCTTGATGGGAGAAGCAAAGTGGACTTGAGCATAAATGGCAAGCACATTAGGGCCAAAAAATCTGTACCCAAGCTGCGGTCAGATTCATCGGAAGCATCATCGCAACGATCATGAGGACGTCTGCTGAATATAATCATAGGAATATACACACCATACTGTTTTTTTGAACCTTTTTAGGTCCCTTTACTTTTATTTCTTTCTCTTGTACTCGGGCAATGTCACCTTTGTACTGGCTATCAGAAGTTGAAATCTTGAGATTTTTGATCGATTCCAATTCCCGCTGTTTACACAAATCACTGCCTGCAAGTAACATAGCATTTCTTACGGGTTCCCACAGCCAGCACAACAAAATACCATATGATTTGTATGCACACAGATATCAATCCAGACCAACTCTCCCTCATCCTATATCCCATATACAGTACTGAATACTGTATCCATGATATCCAGACCAACACATTGCACCAAAATGTAATATCCATTACTTGCAATTAATTTATTTATAAAGAAATCATTCCAGAGATGGATGCTTGAAACAAGCACCAAGTTCCACTTCAATAACCATAATATGCCGTGCATAATGTTTTAGCACAATATCATCCCAAAGGCAATAATACTAATGACCATCATGACCGCACATTATTAAATAACAATGCCAAAAAGTTCAAATCAGGTGTCGTCTCATTGATTCACAAAGCCAAAGCCAAAAGACAGTGACTAGGCACTCAACATGCCAGAGTTCTTCCTGCACTCGGACAGCATATCCATGTAGAACTGGCACTTGCTGATGTCACTTCCAAAGTTGCTGACACACTGCAACAAGAGCCACAAACACACATGTTAATTTTAAAGCCATTCTTTCTACCACATCACTACAGCACACGTCATTCCAATCCATTACAGACAACATTTAAAGTAACAGGGTTTCACCGTCATTACTACATGGTATCCACCTAACTAGCAACTAGCAGGAAAACCACTCTTAATTTGGATAGCATCATTATATCTTCACCACAACCACATCCCAACGAAGTTGAAATGGAGATCATCACCAGGAGAAATGGTTTTATGACATCAGGTAAAATGGACTTCTCAAAATGATACATATCCCAGACAGAATAAAATTTGAAGCGAAACGAGCAATTAGAACAGAATTTTATCACGAGTACAAGACTCATAGAAATGATAGCAAATTGCAAGTAACAGGGATGAACAAGCCTCTACTGAGGACCGGTGGAGAGCTAAAACCAACTGGCAAAACCCATACACGTAAGACAGTACATGGAAAGCAAAGGATTAATACAGACACAAGAATATACAAGTAACTTCATCCCTAATGGTTCAGCAATAGCAAAGAAGAAGTGAACACTTAGAAGAACTCACTAAAGTTGCAAAAAAACAAAAGATAAAGGAAGTAGAAGAGGATTGCATACATCTTGGAAAGCCTTAGAGTGAATACTGCATGAATCAGAGCTAGCCATGGATGCTGGAGCAGCAGAGGTCTCAGAGGCTACCGTTTCATGTTGAATGGTGCGAGGACCCATCACAGCATCCACAGCCCTGTGTGCAACAGCACTTCCACCTCCAAAAGCCATTCCTGTGAAGGAAATGGAAAAGAATATTAAATACTAAACATAATTCAATGACTGCCCATGCATTACTGAGCAAGTAGATATGGTTTATTACCCTGAGCTATGGTTGATCCAATCCCCCCAAGCATAGATCCACCACCTCCACTTTGTACAGGAGCTGGAGGAGGAGCCTGGCGAACTGCATGAAAAATAAGAAGTAATGTAATTAGGGGCCGACAGCTTAGTATGAAATTAGCCAACACTCAATACCGTATTACAATCAAGAAAACATCGGCTATAAGTACCTGGGGCTGGTGCTGGAGCACGACGAGGAGCTGGGCGGGCAGATCGACCTGAAGAAAAAATCAAGCAGGAACCACATTAACCGCCTAATAAATTAACCAAATAGATAATCTGATTTAACATGAACATGAAAACATCCAAAAAACATTCGTGCTCGAAGGGAAAGCTCCTATTATCACCATCAGAGCACATTTCTAGTAAAATTCAACATACGAAAACCAATCTAGATTTAGGTTTCAAGCCTAATATCTGAAAATTCCTCAACTGCAGATAAACATGAGCTTAAAAGGCTCGGAGGTCTAAACATACAAGTATTCAATTGCTAAGGAAACCATCCATAACAACAGGAAATAACTAATCAATCAAAAAGTAATAGCACCAGATATTCAGAGCACATAGAACCCCCAATATTAATAAAATAAAATTCAAACCATACAAATTTCATTTCCATGCAAACCCTAACTGAAAACAAAGATCTAGGCACTAATCCCTGAGTTGTCTAAGAAAATGAAAAACCCTAGAAATTGACGAAATCAAAATACATAGGAGTTGGCAAAGGGAAGAGAGATCTAGGGAGAGCACTGACCTCCGGAGCTTCTGCGAGCCATTTTCGGTAGAAGAAGAAGAAGATTAAGGAGTTGAGGCGGCGGCGAAGGGATTTGAGACGATGAACGATGAGAGGAGAAGAGTTTGGAAATGGGCTATCTGGCCTCCCACAAGCCCACACATCGGTTTTTATACCTCAAAGTTTAGGATGTATTAATATACGTGTCCGTTTGTAACTGGTGGAGCGATGGATTAAACGTGCACTTTCTATTTTTATAAAGCTCGATTGGTCTTTGACCGGTTGATTACGGCCCAAGTTGTGGACAAGTTGGTTCATTGGAACTCCCTAGGTAGGTGCAAAGAGGTTCATTCAAATAAGGTGAAATCTGCTATCCACCTAAGGCACCGTCCGACTTAGGTGACTTGTTCATTCATACTTCTAAAATTAACACTTACATTTTCACTTGTGACATGTTTTACTAACTCAAAATGGATAATACATGAATTAGAATCAATTAGAATATAATACAGAAGGAATAAGTATGAGAATATTTCAAGGATGGTGCTATTAATATACCTATTTTTACTATTAACACACCCTTTTAAATAATTTTACATTTAACAACCCAAACTATCCTTACTTAATTCCTTTCTTTTTTCTTAATATATTTGGTACATCCTCGATTCAAAAGGAACAAAATTAATGTTCTTCAAAATAGGATTGACCTTACTTAACTGCAATCAGCAGCATAGAATGAATGAACAACTCAAGTGCCTCATACATCGTGGCCCCGTTCTTGTTGTTTAAAAACTCCATCAAAGTCCTCATCATCGCTGACATCAATCCCTCGTTTGCAATAATACTGGTGTGGGTAATCGCCGATTCTTAAAGCTTGAGGGAATCAGAGAAGACGCGGAACATGAACCGAAGAAGCTCCGACTATCCGTTATCCGGTTTGGGATCGCTGCTCATTGGCGGAGGCCATCATGTAGCGAGATTAGGGTTTCAAAAGGGGCTGGGTCGAGTCCAAGAATCGTGTCGAGTTACGGGTGATGGAGCTCAGTCGACTCGACGGTTGAAATTGGCAACTGGTGGTGGTGGTTGCTGTCTTCGTCTATGGCTTTTGAGTTTTCAACGAAAAAGATTAGAAGTCGCCAAAAAGAAAAAGAAAAAGAAAGGGATTCAAGGAAGGGTAGTTTGGGTAGTTAAAAGTAAAATTATTTGAAATGGTGTGTTAATAGCAAAAATGAATATGTCAATAGCATCATTCTATTTCAATTTTATTTAACTGTTTACCTACCATACAACTAACGACACTAATTACAATCTTCAAATGAATGACACTAATGACACTAATTACACTCATCATCAAGCACCATCTTCATATTTGTCAACAGATTAAATGTCTTAGAAGTCATTTAAGTGTTCTAAAACAGTTCGACCATTCATGTACTTCGTGTTCACCAACCGCTGATTGAACAAGGCTTCATTTTGTGTGGTCGTACATAGACTCTGGTTTTGTCCACAATAAGTAACATTGGTTTTTTGTTCCACATGATGAAAAACACTTTCATCAATCCACACAGCTTTCTTATTTATGATGCTCCATTCCATGTCAAACTTGCTGGCTAGCTGCTTCCCTCCATTTTTAAAAGTTATTCATCTAACTAGCCTAGCTATTTATCTAACTAGCCTTCCTTTACATTTAAAAGCCACCAGCAATAGTTATTCATGCTTTCTTCATGTGCGACAGGTTTTGTTTCAGACTATGTTGCACGGACACGGACACGACGACACGACACCGCACGACACGCCAACATAGCAAAACTCAAAAACTGAGTTTCCAACACAGCTTAGACACGGCAGACAAAATTATATATTTATGTATTTTTAATAAATAAAAATATACTAAAATATGAAATAAGTTCATTACATTACCAAATAAAGTTCTAAATTCAATCTATTTCATAACCATAAGAAATAAGTAATCAGTTTGAGCAATTGATTGAATATAGATAAGCAGTTTGAGCAACAAGATGTCGGTAATCAGTTTGAGCTCAACATCAGGAAAGAAAACATTGATGTCTTTCATAGAATTTTCAAACCACACAATTTGATTTCAGAAATTCCCTTATTTGCACACATAATATCATAACCATAGCATGAATCATACATTGAAACAGACGAAGACCATGCACACACTGAAACAGACGAAGGGCTTTCTACTTCTTGCGACTGTTTGAATAACGAAAATCTTAGGTTTCCTTCATATCATCTGTAATATCTCGAAATTTTGATTTTCTATTTTTTAAAAGGAAAATTATTTTCGAGCTATTTGTATTTTGATTTTTATTATTCTTCAAATTTGTTTGTGGCTTTCGAAAATTATTCAAATTTTTTGTTCGTTGAATTTTGTCTTTCGAGCTCATAGGATTAATCTAGACGTCGTTACGAGTTTGTAGGATTTTTCAGAGCTATTTTTAATGATTTTTGGAAGTTGGTATTATCTAAAATTTTATTAAAAATAGATTTTTAAGGTGGCTTGATCTGGACCGTTGGATTTATTAGACCGCAAGATCTAGGTCGTATATTTTGGAGTATATAAGAATGTGGATCAGTTTGGACTCAATCAGTTCGAGCCCAGACCGACTCGGTCTTGAGCTGCTCTGCAACGGAGGAGCTCGGAGGAGTTCTCCGTCGTTCGGCCGTCTCCTGGCGTCTAACCGGTGGCTACGGCTTCGTCACGTCGTCCCTAACGTGGCTGTGATGTTGGATTTCGAAGAGGAGCTCCAGCGAGAGAGAAAAGAAGTAAAGGAAGAAAATTTGGGTTTGCCGGCGATCTTTCGGATTTCGGCCACGACGACGACCACAACTGGTATGGATAGCTTCATCTCGTCCTTCCCGACGTCGCTTTAGTATTGGATTTCCATGGGAAGCTGAGGAGAGAGAGATTTGAAGAAGAAGAAGCTTTTTTGGGTTCGGTGGCGATTTTTTGAATCCGGCCACGGCGGCAGGCATGGATGGTGCTAGTAGCTTCACCTCGACTTGGAGAACCTATCTATGTCTTTGGTTGTCCACGACGAGCTCTGAGGAGGGAGAATCGAAGAGTAGAAGTTTTGAGATTTTCCAGCGAGGGTTCGATGTTTTCCGGCGACCTCTGATCTGAAACGATTTTTTTTTTTTAAGTTTGAAACACTGACGTGGTGTGTCACAATGCCGTATCAGGGCCGGTCAACTTGTCCGAAAAGGACACGTATTTTGCCATGTCGGGGTGTCGGAGTGTCCGTGCAACATCCAACACTCCGTGCAACATAGGTTTCAGAATATATTTGAGTTGTAAGGCTCCTAATATAAAAACCCTAAGGCCGACTCTATCGAGAACAACCACAAAACCTTAATTCAACCACTCGTCGATCTCTCTGCATCTTGACTTCATGGCTTTCGCATCTCCAAAACGCAGTTTCCCTTCGTCATCCAAAACCCCAAACTCGAGCATGACATTTGAGACCTCGTCCATTGACAAAGTCTCAAAGTCTTTTGTTGCCTTACTTGTTATTGCAAGCACCAAGGTGATTGATCTCTCTGATCGAATCACATGTCCTCAAAGGCGTGTGCAACAATCCTTCCTTGTTGCCAAGCCTTTCAACTCTGAACCACCAACCCTAGCAGATATGAACAAGGGCGGATCTAAGCACAAGGCTGTATAGGCTGAAGCCTAGACAGAATTTGAACTGAAAAAGTCTCAAGTATTGGTACGTATATGTATATTTGCCATCAGCCACGAACCTTCAACTTCTAACCTCCATAATCTTAGCTTGGCTATTACTAAAAGGCACAAATTCCTCGAATCCAGCAATCTAGCTTCTTGGCAGTTTCTCGACTTCTCCAATTGCATACGTGTTCTTCTTTTTCGGTCACCAAAACGAAGTTTTCAGCGTCGATGTGTGGAAAGAGGTGAGAGCGAGATCGATGGAGAAGAGTTGTGGCTATGACCAAAGTGGCGCCAATTAGAGACGGTATATATCTAGCTCCATTTCACCACTCTACTTACCATGGTGGCTAAGAGTAGCAGCGGCGAGCGAGAGAACTCTGAGTTTCTAAGGTTTTTTCTTTACACTATAAAAGAAGAGGAAAGTATAATATTCTAATTCCTAATGTACTGTAACAAATAAAGGGTAAGATTGAGCAGTTAAGGAGTTCATCTCTAATATAATCTTATAACAATCTAATCCAATTCTATATATCTTCCAATCCATTCTAATTCATAGGGTATGTTGTCCATCTCAAGCACAAGCTGTGCCTCACGACTAACTTTCAGAAGTAAAAAAAAGAAAGAGAAAAAAAAGTGTATTAATCAGCCTAGACGATTATCGGATCCTAGATCCGCCACTAGATATGAAGCGATTCTATGGAAGAGTGTGGGTGCTTGAATGGCGTTTTCAAATCCAAGAACGTCGAAACAACATGTTTGTTATTGCAATAACAAAGTCTTGCGTGAAGGTCCGTGATGGTACCAGCAAGCCCTAGTGATTATCAAACCTTATGATGGCGTTAGATCTCTCAAAAACATGGTTATGAGCTCACTCTACTTTTGGGTACGTGTCACATCCCGACCCTTATATTTTTACCTTATTCACTAGCTTAATTATAATAAGAATTTTACCGTTCCCGTCATTGAGTTAATAGTTTAATTAGTCCCTAGAGGTATTTTTAAGAGATAATTAGTTTCGGGGAATTGTTCGTGGGAGAAAATATGACCACGGTAAAAATGGTAAATTTTTGCTAGTAAAAGGTAATTTTTATTGGGGTATTATTTTTGGGGTGTTGAAATTTGGATTGGGTATATGTGGGTTGGAACCGGTTGGGCTAAGCCCAAAAATCTCTCTCTCCCTCCCGATTCTCTCTCTCCTCTCCCGCTCCCACACCCAAACCTCTCCCTGCCGGAATTCCGACTGCCCGTCCGCCGCCGTCCGGCCGCCCCAGACCACCGCACCGGTCCCAATCGATCGGTCTCCAACCCAGCTATCTTCCAGGACCGGTGACAGCCCCCCCTAGCGCCGCCGTGAGAGAGCGGTGCCGCCCGAAAGGCTAGGCTGCCCCGAACTTCCGGCCGCTGGAACTCCCTCCTCCGGCCACCAATCCGGGCAAGCTTGGTACGGTTTTGTAGCCCTCCTCCCGTGCAGCAACCCCTCCGATCAGCTCACTCTCTCTTGAGCTAGGTAAGGAGAAATGTGGAGTTGAAATTTCTAGGGCTTTTAGGATGTTTTTGTTCGATTAGCCTAGTTAGGCTTGGAATTGGGTGATGTGTTGGTCAGGAAAGTTGTAGAGCATGATGAGGAGATTATTCTGTCAAAATTTCATAGGTTTTGGAGGTCGCCGGAATTGGCCTCCGGCCGCCGCTGCCGACGGAGCCGCCGACGGCGCCGCCGCCGGTTAGGAGATTTTTAGGGTTTTAAGTGTGGAATATTAAGAGGAGTATATTGATGTGATTTATGGAATTTTTGGATGAGATTTGGATAGGTTTGTGAATTTCCGAAGTTTGGTATTTTTGGCGGTTAATTAATGCAGAATCCGGCCGTAGGATTTAAGTCGTATTTTGGGGAGGTTGTATTTACGACTGTTGAGTATGATATTTAAGTTCGGATTGTTCCGATTTAAGAATATCGAAGTTAGGCGAGAATGAGCGTGGTTACGGCTCATAATTATTTTGCCTATTTTTGAGTACATTCTGGATTTTCGGTTGAGAAATTAATTTTATATTTGGAACAGGACGTGAGGAGGCTCGAGCAGACGAGGCCTCAGATCGACATCAGGCTTAGGCCTAATTTTTGAGTGGACGTTTATTTTAAATAAATGCATGCTATAGTTCATGGTTGAACAATTAATGTTGCAGAATATTTTAACGTCATTTTAATTTGACGATTTTTATTTCTCTTGGATAGTTACCGAAAATGGGATTTTCGGTGGATATAAATATGTATTTATGAGAGAGTATGTATATAAATGCTAGCTAGCCATATGTGTCTGTCCACCTTAATGACGTAGCATATAGCCGCATTATGGTGTGACGTGAGCGTTGGACGTAAGCGTAGTAGCCTTATTTGAGTGTTTAAATTCATATAGGGGGTATGGACACATATTTATACACCCGTCTGTCCACCTTGATGGCGTAGTGTAGCACCGCATTAAGGCGTGACGTGAGCGTTGGACGTGAGCGTAGTAGCCCTATATAGACCCATGAATTTATATAGGGAGTATGGACGAGTGTA
>NC_020492.1:12375179-12377303 GCF_000184155.1 Fragaria vesca subsp. vesca | reverse complement strand
GTGAAGGCTGAACTTTTTACCTCTAACTACAAAATACTATCGAATAAAGTAGTTTATAACTACGGCTATTTTAGGAAGTATGTAGTCGATATGTCACATAAACTACAGTTTTGTGTTGTTTGCTTGACCTTCTAACGACACATGACTATAGTTATATCTATTGACATATGACAGACTTATGTAGTTGAATACCATTACAAACGACATAAGTTCTCCTTTAGGCTTCAATCTTAATCACTTCAGACGATAGATTTTTAAAAAATTATGTCGTATGACTCTATGTCACACGACAGTTAATAACTGTCGTCTAACATGCTTAGAGATGGCAGCCACTTAAGCTACACATTTCTAAGCTGTCAGACGACAGTTATCAACTGTCGTCTGAAGCCTTTTCTGACCTAGTGGGGTATGAGTGGAAAGGAAGCTTTCAGATCCCATCTTTTCTATAAATAAATAAATAAATAAAACAAAAAAAAAAATTATAAAGCTATCAAAGACTGCTCATGAGGAAATCAGTTTTTTCTTTGAAAACTATGTTGCTGTTTGTCTGGCTTGTGATTTGGTCTTCCATGAAAATAGAAGATGTCCTTCGGGTAATTCTAACAAATTTGTAGGAAACTCTGAAGGAAGAAGCTAGCAGTACCAATCTGGTGCTCAACTTTGCCTCTCATGCTTTGTTCCACAGCTCTTTCAAATTCCAAGGGTCTCAGAATACGTCTACGATGGAGCACTTACCTTTTGAATAGTAGAGCACTAAACCCCGATGTCCACTACTGATCAAGAAGCAAGCTAGAGACCCGAATGCAGATTCTTTGGCTCTCGTTCCGGTAACAGCTAGTCATGCAGATTCTGAGTTGATCTCCAACAACTTTAAAGCTTCTAAAAATAATAACCAAACTCTGGAGGCTGCCGCTGGAACCAAAAGAACACTACCACCCTCCCCTGAGACCAACCTAAAGAAGCTTAAGGTACTCCTTAATGTTCTCCAAATGCATCCTGAAATCCTTGATGGAACAACCAGAGTTCCTAGCCTCGCTCTCAGCCAAGATACTAGGGCTTGTTACCGAACATAATGCTATTGTCCCAGCTACTGACAAAATGCATGTTGCACCTCAGAAGAAGAAGCGTGAGCGTCCAATTGGATCACACAATACATACGCGTCCTAGAAGGATCTCCACACTTGAGAGCCCATTTGAGATCTCATCTCCCAGTGCTACACCGCTTCCATCTTCGGCCAGTCCTTCTGTCAAGGGCAAGGAAGCTATTTGATTTGCTTTTATTTTCCTTAAGATCACTACTTATGATCTGTGAGTTTAATCATAGGTTATAAGTTTGCATTTTCGTTATTTCCTATTTTGCTTAATTTGCCTATAATTAATCCTATTGCTATGTGATTATAGGCTCACTTGGTGATGTTTAAAGTGAGTAAGAAAAGTGTAACGAGGGTATTACCTTATGTGAATCAATTAATCTTATTTGCCCTGTTTACGTACGATAGTTGATCAATTCATAATGTAACCTCTATATGAAATGAAGATCCATTTAATTGAAAAAAATAATAAAAAATCCACACATGGTTTCTCACCTCCAGCTAAAGAGAGACCAACCCAACAATAACTTGGCCCTTCAAGTAGGAGAGATCATACATATATCATATTTGTGCTCTGCGGGCCGGCAAATCAATCTTGGTATTCAATCTAATGATTCTAATTTGTAATCTCTTCATATAAACAGTTTCAAGGACTTTTATGCTACCGAGCTCTAGAAATAATATACAGTGAATAGGTTTTGCACAGTTTAAGACTTGCAATTAGAAAAGACACCGGTGAGTACACTACACCACTAATGATAAGGATAGATATATATCTCAATTTTTAAAATTATTAAGTCTTCTTAACACAAATGAATGAAATACAAAATACAAGTTATAAGAGAAGAGTGCAGCTATTAGAACCTCCAAATTTGCTCACTTGACCTCTCTTTGTTATGAGTTATTGAATGATAATTATCTCCTCTTGCTTTATGACTATTAAGAACAATGATCATACAAAAAGAAATATATTTATTCTCTCTAGACTTTCTAATTCGATAATTAATTGATTGTATTCTTTATTATTTTCCTT
>NC_020492.1:12345212-12374720 GCF_000184155.1 Fragaria vesca subsp. vesca | reverse complement strand
TACTATCATACGTGTTGAAAGCATATATATACAAGGTGAAAAATATATATGCAAAAACAAATTGATAATGAAAAATTAAATAACTATTGAAATAATTTCATGATGTACATAAAATAGAGGGAAAAAAAGAACATACATAGTATTCAATTGTTATCCTTGATCATTGTTTAGCACAAGTAAAATAGAAAAAGAAAAGCTAATTTATGTTATAATATTTTCTTGTTGGTAAATATAAGTTTTTTTTTATTTAGATAAACAACTAATATGCTACACCGAGTCTACTGTGAGTCGAACTCACGACCTCTCACTTATAGTGAGAGACGGTACTGGGCTAGTAAATATAATTTTTTGAAACCCAATATTTTGTGTTATTTGATTTTTAAGAGAAAATTTGACGTCATTGAAAAAATATTCTTACAAATTGATCAAATAATGGAAGTTTGGTGACATATATTCTATGGGAAATAAAAAAAAATATCAAGGAATTGAGGTTGTGAAAGAGGTTAATTTGAACGAAAAAAAAAAATCAAGGAATAGAGGTCTCGATGATAGCTAGCATGCAAAAAGAAAAAAAATTTAAAAGAATGAGAGGTGAGTAAATTATCAAGATATATGTTAATAACATACCTAAAGTTATTTTAAGAATTTGAAAGGAGGTTTAGTGAGCAAATGTTTGTAGTTAAAATTAAAAAGGAGGTGTAAAGAGCATGAGAGATATAATGATTAATGAGCAAATTTGGAGGTCCCAATAGCCGCACTCATAAGAGAAAGCTTAACTTATGAAAGTCAAACTGATGAGAAGCTAACATGTAGCAGCATACTGCGGAAGGTCATGGTTTATATGCTTAGTTTTAAACAAGGTTCTAAAAAACGGGTTATGCGGCTGCCTAGGCGGCGGCTAGGCGCTGGACACCGCTAGACCGTTCCGATTTCAGTGTAATCGGGTGAGGTAGTCGGCAGGAAGGAAATCGGCCTCTAAGGCGGGCTGGGCGGCGACTAGGCGGCCTGGGCGACGCTGGGCGGTCTGGTCGGCGTCACCGTTTCAGTTTTTTTTTTTTGGTAATTTTCGTCAAAAATACAAAAAATAAAACCCAAATCCAATATAAAACTCAACCTCAGATTGGTAGAACGGTCACCGATCGGGATCTAGGCTTCTTTAATTTTGAAATCTAGGTTTTTGTAGCATTCAAATGGAGAAGAAGAGAATAGAGAGAGATGTAGAGAGAGAAGGGGAAGCAAAGGGAGAAGAGGAAGCATATGATGATGAGGATGGGGATTACGGTGGTGACGAAGTTGTTGAAGTTTCATTTCTTTGTAGTCGTCGTTGTCTGTAGAAGAGAGAGTGCAAGCACAAAGGATAAATTTGTTCTTTGAAGCATAGAGAAAGAGGATAATTAGGTTAAACTGCTAAAGATTATACCATACATTATAGGCCTATATTATTGGGCCTTACATTTAGTTAAGGGCCACCATCCAACAAATTTTTACTTTTTACGCATTCTTTTGGTCAAAATCTATATATGTATATAGCTAGCTGTTTTACCTTTCATTATTTAATATTTATCATATATAATGATTATAATCTACATAACTAAACTAAAATAGTCAAAAATAATGACGTTACATATATATTTTGAGTAATTTCATGTATTATAATGTTTTTTATAATTTTATTTATATAATTATTATTTATAAAAAAAATAAAATAATACAAAAATAGAAAACCGATTAATCCCCGATTAATCTTTTGGGCGCTATCCGCCCAACTAGCGCCTAGTGTTTTTTAGAACCTTGGTTTTAAAAGCTTCAACTTTATTAGTCAAGGGTTTAAGGATATTTGATGAACATATTCGATCTGTACGTTATTCCAATCCCATGAAATCCAGTAGTCAACCGGAATTGCCCGGAGAAAATTAATGTTGGATATTCAAGGACGAAAGCTACTCGCTAATTAAACACGGTCCTATTCCATTCCATAATTAAGCTCACCCATGCATGGATGAGCCAGACAGGTCAATCACCATTGGTGTCGATCGGATGCAGTGCTTACCAAGCTGCTTTATGAAAAAGAGAATACAGAAGAACCTGGATCGATCAATAGGTTGAACCGAACCCCATGCATGTATGTATAGTACAAGTTTCGTAGTTATCTCTGAATGCTAGTTCTAACCACAGTGCATGGAGTTCTAAATTGTAAGACTGACGAGAACGTACTCTACCTGCATGCCTGCATCCGTCTTGAACAAGAAGATCGACGGGATCCGTGAACAATTAATTCTTACCAAGGAAAGGTTAATTCGATGACCCTAAAACTGATCGAGCTGCAGAATTAGATTTTGAGACGACGACGTCCCTTACTTCTGGTCATTTGAGATCCACCGCCTCACGATCATAGATTACATAAGATCTCAGATAGATAATTAAGATTCTCTATCCATCTTATCTTCTTCTTCTGGTATAATCGGCCGGCCGGGCGCGGGCACATGCAGTTTAATTAAGAGAAAATTATCAGTCGCGTGTATATATATGTATATGTATATCAATCGATCCCAACAGATGTGCATTAACCAGAGGCGCAGAATCTGGGCAATAATCGTGGTTCGTGGATATCATTTATCAATCCCACCATTATCTCATGTCCTTGACAGCGCATCATCATGCATGCTTATACATTCTAGCTTCTACTATTAATTCTACAAATTTGAACTAGTTGAGACTTAGAATATGGGAAGATAAATGAACAAGAACAGAGAGTAATACCTAATCAAATAATTAATTAAAAAATAAAAAATAAAAAAGAACAGAGAGTACGTACGTGATCTATTGCAGGCAAGCGTCTAATCCATAACCTGTTAAAAAGAAATAAAGTCGATAAAACAAAAATTTCAGAGCTCTAATTAATTATCGAATTTCTGTTGGACACGTACGTCAAGCTAATTGAACTTAGAAGTAAACTAATTTTTATGAAAGAAATTAAGAAAAAGTCGCGAGTCATCGATCAGAAGCAAATAAGACAATATAAAACTGGCTTAGTTTTATTTTTTGTTATGAAACTTCCAGGTATTATGAATCAGAACGTTAGCATAATAAACAAAGGAAGGAAAGTTGAAAATAAACACTCTCATCGGCCTATAAATTGGGCTTAGTCCTGATCACTATTTGCACTATACCAATTAAGAACAACCAAAAGAGAGCGATATCAGAGCTTAGTATCATTAATTAAGAGTTAGAAAGATGACTTCTGCTATTGCTGCCTTCCCCACTACCGTTGCTCTTCTAGTTGTTTTCCTTCTGATTGCTTCAATGAGTGAGTAGTAATTAATCACGCTCTTCCAGCTCCAAGCTTTTTGACATCGATTAAGCTTTTTGCATGCTATTCATTTTTATGGACACAACTCACACAAGTATATATCACAGCTCGCTAGCTTGCATCCATGCATCCATGTACTATATGTAGATAAGCCTTAATCATCATGTTATCTCGATGGCAATTTAACTTGACAAATATGCATGGTTCGAGCTAGCACTTACATATATAGTTATATATATTGTCGTGCAAGTAACAACGCATGAAAATAAGTTTCTGCATGCTGTATATTATCCGTAGTTTTAATTTCGCTTAGAATATATGTGAAGTAAACATAATGATGATGAGTCATGAAGTGTATTTTCTCTTAATTTCACTATATATATATATATTCACACTGTGTTTGTTGTCTTGGATGATTGTTCTTATTGCAGCAATGCCAAGTGCAGAAGGTGCATGCCCGCTTGTTCAGAAACGAAGCAGGACATGGTCGGGCTTCTGTGGCAGTAGTGACCACTGTAACAACCAATGCAAGACATGGGAGTCTGCAAAGCACGGTGCCTGCCATAACACATACAAGAAAGTGTTCGGAGTTAGAGTCGTTTCAGGACGTGCATGCTTCTGCTACTTCTGCAAAAAATAAACTGAATTAGCTCAAAATTCCTGTTCGGCCCGTACGTCTATTATATATATATGGTAACTGCTGAAATAAAAAACAATAAGTACGTATTTGCTCTCTGTACGTACGTACGTACTTCTATCTGGAGTAGTATACGATAATGATGGTTTAAATTAAGTAAGAAGAAAAATAATATTTGGTTCTAGCTGGATCGATCAACCTAGCTACCAGAATCATATGCAGCTTCTATATAATAATATAAATAATTGTGTTCGTGTTGTTTAATTATGGTGTTATTAATAAGAAACTTTTGTTCGACCATGTTAATTATCTCCGCATGCTTCTAAATTGATGTGGATGTTTACTGTCTTTTTACAACAAGAAGTGATGGATGAGGTGGTATTTGAATTGCTGCAGATCGACACTGCTATCTAATTAAGCCCTCTTAATGAGAGATTAAAAAGATCGATCAAACAAATTAATGAACTAAACCAAGAGTAATTATTCTCTGTACCCGGAACATCACGTGGCACTGCAAGGTGTTGTACCGGGCTAATCATATAACTCAGATTCATGTGGGGACCAGCACGGGGTGGAAAAAAAAAAGTAATTAAATACACCAATCAGAAATAAGGATAAAACACGTGACCAATGAGATTAAAGAGGAACATAAAACATGTAGTGTTCCGGGTACTGTCACCATGTTAATCGATCGCAAGACAATGTGGTTTTGTTAATTAAGGAGTACTTGTGATATATATGGTATTTTAAATTCATCACGTACGATCGACCTCACAACGTACGGTACACTGTCAATGTTAGATAAATACAACGACCTACTCGACCTACAAAGCAACTTGCTCAATTAAGCTTATAGTAGAAATCATTTTACACTGCTAAATTGCAAATTACATCCATGCATAGTCATATTGGAGAGGTGGAGGTGGAGGTGGAGGTCTCGACCGACCTTGCATATATTGGTGTAGGAGGCGCACCTGCAGTACGTAGAAGCCTCTTGTTTCCCCTTCCTCTAGGCCATCCCCGTCCTCTCATCTCCCTACTCTCTCTATCTGTAGCTGCATGCAGTGCTATCATTCCATCGTTTTCCTTGAAACCTATAATAGCTGCTCCATGCACCTCCAAATTGCAAGGCATAATCTCCAAAGCAAACACATGAACTTCTTAAACCGATGATGATCTCTTCTTTTTCCTCTCTAGCTTGATCCACCCTGCTAACATTTGACTGTATTCGATCAATTGAAGAGGACATATCAATTGTTGCTTGATTGCCGCATGAACCATGAGAGTGGCCGGGTGTGATATTAAGGCCCCAGAACACCAGATTAGGATGAATCGCGCGCAGGTCTCTACGCGCAGCTGCACCACTTGACTATGGCCTCTCAATTGCGTTAGCCCCCAACCGAGTTCATTCCGGACACACCAGCTGCTCCAAACATGATTCACATAAAAGCACAAGGGATATATACCACCCTAAGTCCCTAACACTGTACTTTCTCATATAGTAAGGTTAGGGTTAGGGTTTCGTCTTCAGCTATCCTGAACTTTCGGACGAGATCTTGCGTTCATGTATACTGATTCCTTCTCTCATTCTAGTTGATATATTTCATTCCAAGTTAGTAAACATATCATAGATATCATGTAGGTGCATGGATTCTTTTCATATTCATATTGTGCTCGATTTGATTAATGATTGATTCATAGTTACTGGTGATATACATGTCAAAGATAAGATATCTAATATTTCCGTTTCGTGAGATTACATTTATCTGTCAATACGACATAACTGTATGACTCTTCAGCTAGCTTCAGGTACGGTATATATATCACCTATTTCTTCAGATTGTTCTGCTGTCCAATAAGTCTTTGTTGGATTTACTGTTTAATCTTTTCATATAGACAGTTTCAAGCTCTACAAATATGAAATATCGTACGTGCTCAAAGTTCTGCAGTACCTGCAGACTTACAATTTAGAAAAGACACCGGCGAGTACACACTACACCTTGAGATATAAATTAATTTTTATTTTCTCATATAATAATCCCTCTTTAACACAGTTTTTCCGATTATGAATACAAGTTCAGAGAAACCTCGATCAACTTATGAAAGTCAAATTGAGAAGCTAACATGTAGCAACATATTGCGGAAGGTCAAGCATGGTTTACTATATATTATGCTTTGTTTTAAGAGCTTCAACATTAAGTAAGGGTTAGGGGATATTTCCCTTCAATTTGACCAGCTGATAAACTAATTAACATCCCTGCACAAAGAATCGCCAAATCCCATTAATTAACGGATGGCAATTGATAAACATAGTCTACTATTAAGTTATATATTATAGATCCAATTCCATCAAATCTGCTATAGTCGTCACTGGGAATTAATTGGACATCTCTAGCCCTAAACATAACCCATATTCCCATTCCATCATATATAATCTCTAGCCCTAACGGGGTTAGTCACTGTTGGTGAGGATGCAATATGTGGTCTCAAAATTAGGGCTAGTGAAAATTATCCTTTACTTTTATGAATTAAGAATAATGATTCGCGTACAGAAAAATCTCTGTAGGTTGATGTATGCATGTATTGCATAAGTTTCGTGGTAATCTCTGATGAACAATAATGGGGTTGGATGAATGCTAAACCTATATGCACCTTAATTTGTGATGTGATTATCGATCTCTAGAGTTGGGTGACTGAAGAGAGGGAACGATCTAGCTAGCTACCAGCTTTGCATATATGTGAACATTCACACAAAAATCAAAGGTTAGTTTGGAAATTAAGCCAAAGAAGTGAGCGGGATCGATGCAGACGATGACCGGCCGGCCATTATTAGATATTTGGCCGTTCCGTTTACGCTAGTTAGATCGATCGATCAGTCTGCTAGACTGCTACTGATGATCACAGATTATTTACATGCATATATATTTAATTAAGATCTAATATGAACATACATTGCTTTACCTCGAGAAAACCCTAATTAAATAGATTAATTAAGATTCTTCTTCTTTATCAATTAAGACTGATAGATCAAGTGATCAGTCCTGATTTTCAACAGATCAATATATCTATTTTGCAGCAGGCCGGCTATAGACGTTTATGGTTTAGCCAGGTAACCCTAACCCTAACACAATTATTTTTGGTCCTAATTAATAATGAACCGATATATTCCTTTTTTGAAACATGGGAAGAACTTAAGATCGAGTAAACTAAAAGCAAGAAAAAGTCAGTTTATTGATCAGCAAGGAAAAGTCGCGAGTCATCAGAAACAAATGTATAAAAATGGATCGGACCATTTTAAAATTTTGATTGGCATGAAACTTCCTGGTTTCGTCAGTCAGATATTGTTTGATCAGGTGTCCATAAATAAATACATACACTTAAATATAAGGAAGAAAAGTTGAAACAAGCACTCTCAATTGTCTATAAATGGCCATCCGCGCGCATTCCTAATTTACACCAACAAATTTGAAACAGAGTTCAAAGTCCAAAGGAGATAGATATCGATCAGAGCTAAATTAAGATACATGGCTTCTGCTACTGCTTCCTTTCGTCCCACCATTTCTCTTCACCTTGTTTTCCTTCTCATTGCTTCAATGGGTTAGTATAATCTCGTACGCTGATCTTTCATTCTTTCTCCAAGCTAGCTCACATCATATTAGCTCGTTCATCTCATATTAACCCTTTTTTCTTTTTAGTACAAACTACGTACACATCATGATGATCATTTGCTATTCATTTTTATAGACACAACTCACTTAAGTCGCAAGTAATAGCGAATGATATATTAAACTTTTGCAAGTTATATTGATAATGATAATAAACAAACCCATATACTGTAATTGTTTTTCTCTCAAAATGTGATGAAGTACTAAACATAATGAGTAATGTATGTTTTCGTTCTTAACATATGTATTGAAGAATTAATAAGCATCGATCATCAACATTCACTCTTTTCTTGGATTGTTCTTATTGCACGCAGCATTGCCAATTGCAGAAGGTGGATGCCGACTTGTTCAAAAACCAAGCCTGACATGGTCTGGCAATTGTGGCAATACCCGCCACTGTGACAAGCAATGCAGGACTTGGGAGTCTGCAAAGCACGGTGCTTGCCATGTGAAGGGTTCCGGTCATGCATGCTTCTGCTACTTTTGCAGAAAATAAACTTAATTATGCCAATTTCTGTTTGGCCGCTCTTTATATATGGCAACTGGAATAATCCTGCAGTACGTATTTGCTCTTTGTACGTGCTAGTGGAGTAGTATGATAATGATTGTTTGAAATAAGATGTAAAATAATGTCTTCTCCTATATGTAAAATAAGATCTGGATGAACCTACCAGAATCATATATATTCAGCTGTTTCAAAATAATTGTGTTCATGTTGTTTATGGTGTTATAAGAAATCTTTGTTCGAACATGATGTCTGTGTTTCTAATTTGATGCCCATGTTTCTGGTTACTGTTTATCATACAAATGGGTGGGCAATATGGGGTTTATTGAAGGGCAGTAGGAGGTCTATTGAGGTGCAGTACGGTGTCTATTCGAGGTAGTAAGGGCCGTAGGGCTGGGCACCGTCCCAGACCGGTTGCCAATTTCCAAAGCCCGGGCCCGGACCGGCAATTGTTCAGTCGGGTCGGTCTCTGTTGTAAAAATTTTTGAGACTAGAAAAAACTCAGACCGGCATAAACCGGGCCGGTCTTGCCCGTTTTCAGGCTTTTTCCCAGTTTGCCGCCGATTCGACCTGAAGCAAGTCCTAGCTCTCCAAAAAGTTCTCCCACCTACGCCAACTCCCTCTCCCTAGTCATGTAATCCTTGATCCCTCTACTCTCACTCTCAATCGACAATCCCATCTCTCCCAATTCATCCCTATCAAGATTATCAAAATCACAACCCGACACAAACACTTTGCCGTCCAATCAAAACCAAAATAAATGCAACAACAATAAGAATGAAAAAAAAAAAACTAAAACGAGTTACCTCATGAACTAAGGATCTGAAAATCACAGAGCTACCTGAAACAGGTGTTGGAGATTTGGAAATCTGGAGCTTTTTTGAATTGTCTAACTAGGTAAGATCTAGCGCTGAGAGGGATTGAATTGAAATTGAGAGAGAAACAGGGAATTTCAAATTGAGATATTGATTGAATAGGATTATAGTGGAGAGAAAGAGAGTATTGAGAAAGTGTTTTGATTTGTGAGAGAGGGAACCAATTTTTCTAGGTCTTCTTCTTCTTCTTCTTCTGCCACACGCACATAATCGGGGTTCGTCAAGAGAAACTCATACCCAGATGAAACTCGATACGCAAAGATGTTGAGTATGATGGCAAAATCGTCTTCTTGTTCTTGTAATACATGCATGAGCTTTTTTTCAATGAGACAAACCAATTTTTTGTTTTTGATAAGGATGAGAGACGAGGGATGATGACATGATTGACATATGTATTGGATATATTTTTTAATGGTTGATTTTGACAAAAAATCATGTGTGGTTGATCTTATATAATATCATAGAAAGCATTGAACCACCAATAGGTATATGCTATGTAAATATATCGGGCTTTTGGGCCTTAGAAAATTTTGAGTTTAACAGCTCGGGACCGAACCGGTAAATACAAGGACCGGACTAGACCAGTCATAAAAGAAACTAGGACCGGATAAAAACCCGGCCCAGACCAACCGGGTCAGGTCGGTTTGACCGTTTTTTTTTGTTTCGATCTTTATGCCCAACCCTATTAATAGGGGGTGTACTGAGGGAACAATATGTGGGGGTCCTATTAGAGGGCACTAGACTCAGATTGTCGGCCACTGGAATTCAGTCACAGAACGCCAGAATCAAGACACAGGTCGTGTGTATCTGATAATAGACCCTTTATTGCTCAATAAACCTCTATTGTCTTAATAGACGTCTACTGTAGTTTATTTAATTCATCAGGAGTATAATTTTTTTTAGGAGAATGAATAACTTCATTGGCTTTAAGTCATACGACTAATTATTACTAGGTCAGGCAGGAGTAAACTCCGGCCCATACAAGATTAAGAATACACTCTTTATTCTCCTATACTAAAACTGAAAGAGAAAATCACAAAATCCATTCAAAATTGGAGAGGGAGGGATTAGGGTTTGTGACGAGCTAGCCTGGAAAACCATTGGAGTAGAAGCCGGAGGCGCCGGCAGGAGCACAGACTGCATCACCTCATCTTCACCTTCACTTGAACACTAACGACCACCATGACTGATCATCCAACAGATCCTACATGTTCCCAAGAGACGTTCATATTTGTATTTCACCTGCAAGACATCTTCGGGTGAGACCCGTATCTTTTCTCACTCCTAACTGGATTGTTAAGAGGAAGGATCAAACAAACCCTAGCGTTTCCCTTGCTGATTCTGGGATAGTCAACCTACAGTACCATGCTGATCGTCTCCCCAACCAACCTGGTCGTCGTCGCCATCGTAAAAGCAACAGGGAGGCCCTCAATCTCCACCTATAACCACACAAAATCCAGAGGAACAGCCATGATGTTAGAAAATCCATCGTAGTCGTTGATTAAAATCATGTCTCTCTAATAACCCCAAGGACCTCCTTTATATGATCCATCGTATAATTGTCTTTTTATTGTTTAAGTTGGCCATTGAGAATTAAAAATTCTGATTTTGTTTTTTTGGAATAAATCATCAAAGTTATGGATAGTGGGCATTAACCCTTTTTTGTTTCTTTTTGTTTAACCATAGTGGGTTTAACAATTTTGTTTTTGTTTTGAATCCAAGGGCTAGAACGGCCTCCCTCACGCCATAACCAACGAAAACGCAGAACACAGGGGGAGATATTGTGCCTAAACTCCATACTGTAGGAACACCCTAAAATAGGCATGTCTACCAAATCTATGCATTCTAGCGATCATATCAAAAAGACAATGCTCATGCAAAGCCATAAATTACTTTGTCTATCAGCTTTCATACTATATTGTCACTGGAAAATATTACCAGTGAAACTAAGCCTCGAGCTCATCCTGCCACTACGAGGTTGCGACCATTTTACGAAACAAGAAACTCGCTGCCTCCTTAGAGCATACATGACACGCTAAATAAATGGAGTAACCTACCAGGACATAGCCCACGACTGCAAACAACTAAGTGCTCAGGAATTATTGAAAACAGAGAGTAAACTACAACTACAAATCCAAAATAAAAAAACATAAAAACATAGCCCAGATGGGGCCCCATTCCAAGACCGAGACCCACTATCCATGCAAGAGTGTGGGACCCCCCAGCCCAACAGGGACAATGTCACTTCACCAACTTCACCCAGCCACTCCTACCTCATCGAGCCTTCACCGCTGTCACAACACCTCCGTTGAATCTATATTGCTTGACAGATCTGAGAGGACAATCCCCGAATACCAAATATTAGATCTAGTAGAATTTTGTTACCACCAATTGACTTAGAACGAATCCATCCACTCCCCTGCCGTAACCTAGGGAAAGATCAATCACGGATCCTAGCTTCCTTTTGTCACGCGACCAACTCCTTCCCTCGAACCTTATCACTGCGAGGCGGCGTAGATTGCCAGCTTCTTCCTTCAACTCTCGTCCGCCGTCGTTGATAATGGACACTCTTTCGGCCATCTGAACCTCAATTCCCCATTCTACATACGAGTATTAGACCCAAAGCCTCACCTTACACCAGCACAAGCACCAGAGAGGCCTTCACAGTCGTTCGTCCGATAACCATGTCTCAAGGACGTGCCACCGGACGGAGCAGAGGAACAGGGAAAGGGTTGAGGATGTGGCTACGATTTTATCGCGTTATAAATTTTTAGAAAGATGGAGTTTTTTTTTTTTTTTTTTTTAAGTATGAAGATTAGAAAGGATGATGTTACTCACATACCTTATTTTGTTATTCACACACCTTATATATTTTCTTCTTACTAAAATTTAATTTAATTTACAAACGTAATGATAGGCTCTCATCATACATGAGGTGTGTGAATAGCAAACTAGAATGTGTAAATAGCGCGCACCACTTTTTAGAAATGAGAATATGTTATTGGTGTAGAAGATAAAGTTAATTTTATTGCAATCTGAATAGGAGTGTCAATGCATTAGTAGAGTAAAATGCACCAACAATCCTTCAACTCTAGTGCATAGGTCAATTTTATACCTAAACTCACAAAGCTATCAACATGATACGTAGAATCTTATTGGTTTTTTTGTTTTTTGTTTTGTTTTTAACAACTTCAATGCCATATAGGTTTTTTCATCCAAACCTTTTTGTCTGAACTTATACTAAGAGAGTACTTATGTTGTGCAAGTTACTGATGTTGTTCAGCAAGAGAGAACCACTACTATACATAGACATAATGTTGCAGGTTGAGGAGGTGCCACCAGCTAGTTCAAATGACTAAACTAGTGTGTTAAGCTCATCCACAAGTTGCATTTGGGCTTCTGGTTTCAATTTTTTGTAGTATGTCATAGAGGTGGGCGCTGGCTGGTGTGGTGCGAGTTAGGGCACAACCTTAATCCAATTCACTTTAAATGGTTTGTCAATTCTTCAAACCATATCCATATTCCGAAAAACCTAATCCACATATCAGGGTAACCGTATTCTTGATTGGTTTTAGATTGATTTCGGATTCAACCCATATTATTTTGAAGGTTAAGAAAAATATTCAAAATATTTTGAAGGTCAACCCATATTATTTAAAATATTTTTCTTGAATAAATCTAACCCGCTTTCCATGCGAGTCTACGGTGAGCAGTGGCGTAGCCACATGAGAGTGACCCTTCTCACTTTTCCATACTATCCATTGTTGGTTGATACAATTACTATTTCCATGCTTATATTACAATATTAGTGTAAAGTTTGACTCTCAAACTAATTATGTTACATATTACTTCTATACAATCCAAGCAAATGTCACACAATATAAGCAATCGTCATGGATATTATATATATTTTATTCAAACCGTCAAGAGTTTAGACGATACCAACTCCTCCAATGCAAAAAAGAAGGAACAATTATGTGCCCCAAAGTACAATGGAGAAAAATAAAAAAATATTGAAAATTTTATTTTTGTTTAGTATAGCTGCTATTAAATTTTGACCCTCCTAGTTTAGTTTTCTGGCTATGCCACTGTCTACGAGAGAGAAGAAGGGACTGAGATAGATAAAAATGGGAGATGGCGAGAACCCTAGTTAAGAGAGAAGCCATAGGTGTTTCCAATTCTTTTATTGTCGTTAAGGGATAAGAGTTGGGCCTGAAGTGTTACGGGCTCAGGGTTTGAAACTATAAATCAAATCATAATCTATTTATAGTTCATATATGTATTACAAATAATATAATTAATTAATTAATTAATAAAATAAATAAAACCGGTGCGGGTCAATCAGATTGAAATTTTCCCAATCCTAATATAGTCCACTTTCATGTGGGTTGGGGTTTTTTTAGTCCACTACAATCGATGCAGTTTGAAATACGGTTTGAACCGGTATGGTATGGTGTGGTACCGCATTTCCGATGTGAAGTGCCCACCCCTAGTATTTCATATCCTTGAAGGATTTGGATTTGTCAATTGTTCCACTGATACCAATATACTTATTCATTTGTATACAGTGGGATTTCAATAAATTTGGTTGTTATATATTTGGGTAAAATACTGTATAGTTCATGTGGTTTGAAGTCGACATCTGTTTAGTCATTATGTTTTCATTTTAATCTGAATGGTTCTTAAAGTCACGATTATCTTTCTAAATAGTCCTTCCGCCAATTTTGCCCTGTTAGATTGCTGACGTGGCCATTACAAATTACAATATTTTTAACGGCCACGTCAGCATTTTAACAGTGAAAATTGACGGTTGGAATGACTATCTAGAAAGAAAATTGTGACTTTAAGGACCGTTTAGATTAAAATAAAACCAGAAGGACTTAACAGATGTCGACTTCAAACTATAAGGACTAAACAAATATATTTTGTAACAATTAGCCAACAAGAATAAATGAAAATCATTGTCCAACATGTTACTGTACAATGGTAAAAGCTCGATGAGTCGTCTCTACACCACACTTTTTGTCAAAAGAACTATCGATGTAGGACAATCTCCTGCCAGGAAGTACCCAAAAACATTTCACAAAACATTGAGTTCTAATGGAATAAGATACTCATTACATTTGTTCTTAGTTCTTGAAGTATTAAATTTAAAATGGTTCACGAGAAGGAAAAAAGATTCATAGGTCGAGTGTTGTACATTGTAAAAATCATTTTTCCTAAAGAGAAAACAAACTAATACTGTTGACGAAATTAAGAACCAATGTTTATGAGAGTTTTTAGCTTCAAGTTTATTAGCATAACTGAGCCCGCAAATATCTTTAGAATTACACTTTGATGCCGAACTAAAGACATAGAGATGATAACTAATTGCCTCCTATACTTGCATCCTTAAGCCTTCGCAAATACTCTCACACTGAACCACTAAACCTTTTAGCCTCTCCTGGAAACCCTGCATATTTACATTCTTATTTTTCAACCTTTTGTTGATACCTCCTAACTTGTAATGTTTCATCATAAACCACCTTTGAGGAAGTTTAAGCACAACCTTCTCCATGCCTCCCTATCTGGTTCACGGGCAAGCACTTTTGACTTCAACTCCTCGGTTTCAGAATCCTAAATCGTAAGTTTCAATAAAAAAAAGAATGTTACTATTATTGTGACAGCTTTATAATGCAAGAATACTAGAGAAATGAAATAACTACTACGTACCAAGATGAAGTTAAGTTTGACAAGACGATCAATAAGGTTGAGAAGAATGTCTTTGGTGTATTCAGGGTGGCCTTGGATGCCCATCATGTGATCACCATACCTGAACATCTCAACTCCAGTTTTTTCAGACCAGGCAATTAGCTCAGCCTTTGGTGGAAGCTCCCACACCTAAATTTGAAGCACAAATTAGTCCACATTTCACAGGTATAATATGTTTTTAGGGTTTGATTACATGATAAATACACACCTCATCTCGATGGATCTCATAGATGGAGAGAAAAGCTGGAATGTTGAGAGAGGAGAGAACCTTGCAAGATGATGACAAGTGGACAGTTCGGATTCCGATATCCCACCCTGTGATGGCTCTCCCTGATTTTCCACCCAATGCACGACTTAATATCTAATTCAATCACAAAACTCAGTTAGTTGGCTTATCATATCAGCAGCATAATAATCCAGAGAGATTTTACAGCTCATTGTGAACTAAAGGAGGAAAGCAGCCCTTCAAAAAAAGAAAAGAAAAAAAGAAGAAGAAGGAAAGCAGAATCCAAATATCAAGATAATAACAGAAAGAAATGGACCCAAGCAACCCAATCTTGAAATAAAGGTGGATAAGATGACAGATTGACAGAACAACACCCAAGCAGTTGCAACAAATCATTTCACTTGATATACAAGTATAACCAACCAATTCCCTTGTTAATAAGGATAACTGCCATAGAACCCTGCTTAGGTGTAACATATTCTCATTCTCGAACCAACGCTAGCTTGCACGCTCAATCTTTACAAGTGTGACATTTACACATGCATAATGCATTGCGTGTGTGCCGGAACTAGCTAGTTTTACTCCAGCCAATTTCATGAACAGTAAGTTATTATGCTGACATGCGTTTTTCGGATCATAAGCATTGGTTGCGCGAATTATACATAGCAATATATCACGGCCAAAACACAACCGGAAATCAGTTGTTAAAGGGACACCACGTTTTTCCATGGGTTTAAATCAGAGAGCCACACAAGACACGAGCCTAATATATATGAACTCACTAGACAGCTCCAGGCACCCTACCTTCAGACTTCAGAGTTATTCTAATTAATTAATTAGTTGCCAAGATGATAAAGATATTATAATTAATTTAGGAAGACGTCAAATATGAATTATATTTCTCTGACAAGGGACTTCATCACGTGCATTGCATGTCTCTACCTTATTGAAACACTATCATCTTAATCCAATCATCTTCTAAAAAAATCTAGCTATTATTTCATAGCTGTTTTCATTTGTAGATAATATCTCACATATATATATATATATATATATATATATATATATATATATATATATATATATATAGGAGATTTTAGGGTGAGTTATCTGAAAATAATGTCGAGGCCCTTCTGGGGGCCTTTTGGTCCAGCATTTGGTTGCCTAAATCTAAACTGCGATCTAAACTGCGATCTAAACTGCGATCAATTAGTGGGCACCAACTACTACTACTACTACATGTTACCCTAAAATACAAAAGCCAGGCATATTGTCACCCTATGAGACAACGGATTAAAACAAGGGACCAGCTGCAGACTAAGGGAAGGTCCCCTAAAATATGTGGCAAATTTTTTTGGCATGTCAATTCTAAAATGTCGTTTACTCTAAAACAGAAACCATAGTTGTTACATCAGTGATATTGGTAAAAAATAGAAAACGAATCGATTTCCATTGTCATGTAACATGCATTTTTTTCTATAAAGAACGGACAACGTTTTATATTGAACTCATTTTAGGGATTGTCCATAATTTAAAAAACAAAATACATGATAGTAACTTGATCAACATTTCTCCAAAAGTGAGTTCGAATATGACATAATTTCAATTTATTTTTTTTCAAATATGTCGCATCAAACGCGTCATTTTCCCTGCATTTGCTACATGAGGCCGAACATTTGGTAAGATAGTACGTGGTGTTCTAACTTTTTCGGCTTTAAACTAGGTTAACTCTACATTAGGTACTCTAGCGCTAAAGCAATACAACATGTTCACATAGAGCACATGATTTTCTACTCCCCTACGTAGGTATTATGGTGAAAAGGAAAATTACTCCCAAATCCTATCATGTCTGGTGGTTTCCATAATCCTATTATTCTCATCGATTAAACAAAAATGTTGCGAACATGAAAAATTCAAGAGTAAGAAGAAAACAATAGGAAACGTAAACAGTTTGCCATGACTCATGATCAGTCATCTCTGTTGGCATGCGACGTCGTTTTCTTCAAACTCACCGTAAGGCAAGTTACACCGTCAGCCACAACTCCAAGTGGCAGCAACCAATAAGATCGAATAGCGCGTGGAATACACCGGCTGAAGGAGATGAGTCAAGAAAGAAGAATCACATAAACTCACTTGGGAACCAATCACATCGCAGACGTACGATGACTGGACCACTCACACCTGAGATTTTGGTCTGATGGACCACACACCAGCCACTTCGGCGCACATCAAAATCGCCTTCTGGTTTCTTCTCAGAACCACGCGCGTGATTACAGCTAAATGCCCATCTTAAACATGCCTTATTAATAGTTTTCTGGAGATTTCGTTTTCGTAAACGCCAGCCATTAATTACTTAAATCGAACCTAATTCTTTATTACCAAAAAGGTAATCACAATAAGCATTGACCATCGTACCCTTATCAAACCCAGGCTTGCCTTCTATTTCCAGAATCAGAGAAGGAAAGAAGAAAACAAGACCAAATATGCGATGAAGAAATTAATGGGTTGGCATGTACCTGATGGCCGAAGCAAATGCCGAGGACTTTGATCTTGAGGGAGTCCAATCTGGTCAAGAGGGTGAGTAGCCTGCAGATCCAAGCATCATTCCCATGAGCATCTCTGCTACTCCCGGAGATGACAAACCCGTCGTAGCTCTCGACCTCGTCGTCGTCGGGAAACTCGCCGCAGGCCACGCGGTAGAGGTCCCAAGTCTCGCCTTCCTCCGCCAGCATTTTCAGAAACACCTGGAAATACCCTCCGTACATCTTCTTCACAAAGTCCGTGTCCTCTGCGCACAGCAGAACCCCAAATTTCTTCCCTCCCATTCTCAGTTGGGAAAATGTGGAATTTGAGAAGAGAAAGACGAGGGTTGAAACTGAGAGGACTTTGCTGGTGACAGAGCGAGAGAGAATGCCAGATGGGTGTACTTGTGAAATACCAGTGGTGCTCTTGGTTTTAAACTGGTGGGTTTTCCAAAACACCCATGTTTAGACACCTATATTACTGTATTAACACGCGTATTTGTTTTGCCGAATCTGCCCTCGAATGCTTCTTGTTTTTCTTATGTTTTGTTTTTTTGTTTTTATTTACAAGTTACAGAAATATGTTGGGTACAGTGAAAATGAATCTGGATGGGAATATGGTCCAAATTTGAAGCAGAGATGAAACTCTTCACGCAAAGCTCCCTTGTTTTTGGTTCTTTTTTTCTGGCTTTTTTGCATAATTTTGGGGCGTATTTTTTTAAAATTAAAAATTTTGAGCAAAATTTTTTTAATTAATGGGGCATTGCTTTTAGGGTAAGAAGAAATTTGGTGATCTTTGTGATGTGTTAGTGTGTCCCGTGTTTGGTGCAAATTGTTAAAGAATGGAGTGCATCTTTTGGAGGTAATCCATTAATTTAATGATAATTACTTTTGCAGATCATTTTTCTCTTTTGACATAATCTTGACTTGTAACTTGTTTGTTCGATTTTCTAATTCGTTATTTTTTTATTTTATTTAAAATCAATCTGTAAACGTAAAGTCCCTCGCAAAAACAAACTTTTGAACAAGCTAGGCCAAAGTTCCAATACATTGGGCATGAAGACAGCAATTTCCAATATGAAATGTATACAATAAGTTTTTTTTATAAATGAATAATATTTGGATTACATTAAACTAGTATTTTAAAAGTGTTGTTATATCATCAATCAATAAATAATTTATTCGTATATTGATAAATGAATATTTATTACTTTGTTAATAATATTCATTTATAAAGAATTTTGTTGTTAATGTTCTAGGATATTATGTATTTTTCTAAATATTCTTTATGTGTGTCTTGACCTTATGCCAATAGGATATGTAGTTAGACTAGATCTATGTATTCATGTCCTTACCATATTGGTATTGTGTAATTCCTTATATAAAAGGCTCATATCAATGAATAAGATGATGATTCTCTTGCTATCTCTTTGTCTATACACTTTATCTTTCATCACGTTATCATGCACTTTGTTCTAACCCTAGAACTAATAGCCCACCATTTTTTTTCCCAAACCCTAAAAACCAAAACCGGAGGTTCTCGGCCCTGCCTCGGCCGCCGCCGTCGCAGTCGCTTCCCAGCCATCCACTTCGCTGCTTTCTTTTCATCCGATCAAGCATCCAAGTGTTTACGGTGTGTTTATTTTACAACCCTAAAACTCTTCCAAGTTCAATAACCTCGGGGGAGATAAAGTGCTTTCTCCCATTCTTCTATTCCATTCTATGCTTGGGTCGGTGTATTTGCAGGTACCAAAAATCCCGAAATTTTATTCGCGGGTCAAGAGTGTGTTGGATCACTCTTGTTTCCTTGTCCGGGTTGTGTATGATCAACCCCGACCTATCACCGGATTGTGTCTGATCAATCCGAGGCCTTTTTCGAATTGTGTTTGATTAATTCGCGGCTTTTCCGGATTGTGTATGATCAATCCGAAGGACAAACCATTAAAAGCATTGTTTGTGACCTCTATCGAGTCTCATAACAGCTTGGTTTTGTATGCAAGAGCAATGTAACATTCTGCTCATTTGAGTTTTGACGTACTCGATGCCTGAGGTGAATCTTCGCTTGGTATCTGTGGAACCTTTCATTGGAAAGGATTAAACCACATGTTTTGACCCCCAGGCTAACAAGCCTAGATGCCGAGATTTCACATCTCATGCGCTCAAAGTCTTTGACGTGCCACATCGACAAAAGCCTTCAATGGCAATCTGTGCAAAAAGTAATGACCACAAAGTACTGTGGAATGCACTCATGGAGCGTTTCTCGAAACGTTCATATAACTCTACTTGTTGAGTTATTAGTCAAGTGGATTGCTTACCACCTTAATTGACTACATATTGTTGATGATCTTTTGTGGTATCATGATCCATAATCTTTAGTGGATTCGATCATCATCAAGTTCTCTAGGTCCTCCAAGTTAGTTTGGAATTACCAACGAGACTTGATTTTGATCATACAAACGGGAATTGTATATACGCTAATGTGATAAACTTATTTGGGATTATCCCCTAATGTGGAGACAACAATATGGGTCATGGCAACGGCAGAAAACGTCGTGCCGATGTCTAGAAAAGAGGGGGAGGTGTCGCCGGCTCTAATAGCGACACTCCTGGTCTAGACACCATTCTGTCAAAACTACTCACGTCAGCTCATGACAATGCAACCGTTGTGGATCTTCGGATCATTGGTTCAAGATTGTCCAGCTCCTTCAAATTGTGAATGCATACAAAAAGGTACGGAAAATCAATATGAGGACAAGAACGTCATCCTCATGATCGCGAATTTCGAAGATTCGGATCCTGCTCTAGCTACCCCTGACTTTGACGTCATCGGCTAGACATTGATTTTAGTTCCAAGCTATATGTACTAAGGCGTTGTATCGATGTCATTCGTCTATTTGAGACCTCGATGTACTCACATTAGCAATAATGAATGCCTTGAGAATTTTTTCAAAGTTATGAAACTATTATCCTCTTATGGTTCGTATTGATTTACAAACAAGATGTACATTTTTACATCGTCCTTAAAAGCATGACATATTTACAATCTACATGGTTAGATTGTGCCGTTTTGGTCGCTTCCAAGTGAAGATGACGCACGGCCTTGCATTCTCAAGAAGGATCGCTAATGTGTTTTCGGTCAAGTCTTCTACCTTTTAGCGGATTTTCTATCATTAATTGTTCAACTAGGCTCATCCAAACTCAGTGTGATGTCTTAGAATTGTTTGAAATTAAGGAGATAATGGTTTTAAGTGTGCCTCGCACTACTGACCCTCCACGGATATGCCTGGTCATACTGACTTGGAGTTACTGAAAGCTTTTGATTTTGGATCCCCCTACGCTATTAAACCAATTGCCGTCTTGCAAAAGACGTTGAAGACTTATCAAAACCGGAAAATTATCATCATGATCGAATCCTCTAGGTCATCTGAGTTAGTTTATGTTCATGTCAGGGAGCTTTTGCTAACTAGTCATTACGACCTTAGAACGACCAAAAAGACTTGGTTTTGATCATACACACGTCATTTTTGGCTAACCCAAAAGCCTACACGCCTCCTGCAAGCTTCACAGCTTCCCACATGTCAATTCTGCGAAAAACAGCAATCTGTCTCTTCTGGACAGTCAACTTCGTTTGAGCTTTGTGAATAGCTCCGGACGAACCAGGCAGTGAGCTTTACATCATTGGAAATCTCTACGAGTCTAGTTTTCATAACTTTTCGCGGTTCATCCATATCTATTTTAGAAGAAGTTATGGCTGTTTTAGTGCGCAAAGGTCATTCTACGCGGAAATTTTTATGCACTCTCGGGATTACAGCTTTTCGTAGCTTCTTTCAATCCTTCTAAATAGTTCAAGTGGATCTATTAACTAGCCTATCTACTCCTTCTTGTAGATATGTCTCATCGAGACATTGAGTGCTTCGCAGATAGTGGAACTATTCACAATATTCTAAGGAACCGACAACTATCTTTGAATTTTGTGCCTTTGTAAATCTTCTGTGACTACAATAAAAATCATACTGGTCATTCAAGGATGCGGTTTAGCTTAAATCATGATGCCTCATGGTATCATGATCAATGTCACAGATACTCTCTATGCATTGAGAGGTAATCAAACCATATTGAGCTTTAAAGACATTCCTGCTAATAGTTTTCATTTGAAAACACATTGTGAGAATGAACAAGAGTTCTTTTGTGTATACCTTCTCATGAAGGCGGACTGAAATGCATCTTGGAGAAATTCATGAGTCAATCTAGTGGATTGTATGTCACTACGATTCGAATATCGAATTCCATGTTGTCACCAAACATGACATTTGGGACACCGACTCATATAGGCTTTGGTTTGACCAAATTGGTCAACCTGGAAGAGATATAATGGTCCAAATTTTGAGAAATTCTCATGGACATCCATTCTTCCGCTCAAAACGAAGACATTTGAGATCTAGCATCACCATGAAGCATGGTGGTGACCCGGGGGACATTGACGTCACCCGAACACGACTCCAACTTCCTAGAGGTCGTCCGGTCAATTCCTCAAGCAATTGAGGTGCACCGGCCTTCCCTCGATGTCGCATTGGCCCCCTGCAATGCTCATTGCTCGTTTTGAAAACCTAGTCTTTAGCTAAATTAGGAGTGAGACTCTCCTACGCTAAATAACACAAACGTGAATATTCTATTCTTACATCAAACTATGTAGATAGATACAACCAACTTACGGACATTTTTTTATGCTTTATGGTGTTGGTTGAAGTGTTAACACACCGGTCACGTGTTTTATTATTATCTACTGCTTATGCTACTTATACATCTACGGGCTCACTACCCATTCTTTAAAGAAGTTTATCCGGATGTAAGTTGAAGTGTCTTGTACCCCATGTTCACACGCAATAAGGTCTCACCGAGGCTACGACCAAGCAACTTTAGGTTGTTGCTCGAATATTATTGATGCGCACCAATCTTTCTATTGCGTCTTGGGGCTATGCAATATTTGCATGCAGCTTTACTATTTATCTACGACTCACCATCATTGAATATTTTTGCACTACAGCTCGTGACTGTGTACCAAGATTGCAATCCTTGAGCTCAAACAAGATTGAAATGGATCTCCAATCCTTGAGCTCGGCTAAATGTTATTCCTAGGTGCCAAATCGTATTGCCACTGCGCACAATGATGGGTCATTTGAGATGAATGAGTATTTAGGTTGGATGTGAACCTCCACCTATAATCAGCATATGTAGAAATCTTGTTAGACGATCTCTTTCACTGCTATATTGCGGATTGTCACTTTGATGAGACAATATTCCCGCCATTAGGGGGAGATAAGAACACAAGTGTTCAAGTGGAACGACGTGAATTGTCGTGGTTTGTCTCCACTAAGTGTCATCTTGATCCCAAATGCTTAAAGTGTTAAAGTGACGAGATCACATGTTGCAAATATGTCTGCAAGGATTGATGTCCCATCAAGAGGACATGGCGCGACCAAAATGTGTTGGTCTTAACGCCATCACCATGGATGGTGATATAGTGACGCCATATAGTGGCAAAATTGGTGTCACAAGGCCGTGTGGCTCCCTAAAAGGAGGGAGGCCCTTAGGTTCGATACTTTCTCGCACTAGGAAGAAAGCGAGCTTGGCACAACCTGATCCATTGATCAGTGATACTCAAATCTGTCTCATGAAGTCTAAATTGTGATTATCGTTGGGGGACGCCTCAATGTCAAATCCAATCCATATAGAGATCTCTACAAGTATTACACTAGTGTACATGATGACGTGGGATAATGAGTCTACTATCGAACCACCCTTCGTTGATGGATATCAACTTAGTTGATTGACCTAATGGAAAGATGTGATCGAGCATTAACAAAGAGATAGGTCCTTCGGCAGGTGATACCGACACCGCAAGCTAAACCCTATCAACTATGTCTTTGTTAGATAGCGTAGTGAGAACAAGAGTTTAGACTCACCTTACTCACCTTATGGCGCAAGGTCTCTCACTAACACACACTGAAATCGACTACGATGAGATATGCTCTCGTAATGGACGTCATTAAACTCCACTACTTTGTCAGTTTGGTAGTTTCTGAATAACTGAACATGCAGCCTATGAATGTGGTCATAATAACATCTCTATGGGATCAGAGATATACATGAAGGTCTTAAACGGACTTCATTCATCCAAATCAAATGGCTCCTAACCACAAGAGCATATGTTTGCTAAATGTATTGAAACGCACATGGACTTTACTTGATTTGGAAGGGATATGGTGAATTATGCCTTTGCGTGTTCATTTCGGATTTACATGGACTCTTGATGGATCAAGAGATGCCAATATGTATCAACATCCGAAGAAAAAGATATTGGGAAGACACGGTCTCGATAAGGCACTCGATGACTGTATTGATGATGATTTTCCATCAATCGGCTTAGGCACTTTATAACTAATGAGGCCTACATATACTCCCATGATTAGTCAAGGTCTTTGCTCTAAAGAGAGATCCGTTGTTTTGTCTAAAGCAAAATGACAAATAGGTGTTAAGAGATGGAGTTCTCATCTAAGTACAATAAGACGCATCAATGTACTTAACACAATACGAAAGACTTGACATCTCATTCGCTATGAAAAGTTGTAAAACTAAATGTAGTTATGTGCCCACACAACGCCAATGTAATGGCAGTAACTCCTTTTTCAATACTTAATGGTATAAAAGGTTGAGGCTTATTCTATCCCTACATAAGAAAGACACATCAAAAGCGAAATCAGAATCTGCCAAGTTTTGTAGGTCAACTTCCACGGGACCTATAGGAAATCTCACTCATTGGAAAATGGTTAAATTGGTACCATTGGAAAGGTCTATGAGTCTACTTTCCAGGGACACTAACCATTTAATCATACCTATCATATTGAGTGAGTTATGGCTGTTTTCGTAAAGTAGGACGAATCTGTCCTAGAATCTGATTTTGGCAAAACAGTCAACTTCGACAGGACTTTGTGAATAGCTCTTGACGAACCAGAATGTGTGTAATATACGGTTGGAAAGCTAAATGAGTCTAGTTTACTGTTCATTCATATGTATTTCCTAGAGGAAGTTACGACTGTTCTAGTAACTGAAGGTCATGCTGAGCGGAAATCTGATTTCCTGCACGAACTTATGTTTTGAGTTCACAAGCGGCCTTCTCCTCAAGATCTAAGTGTAAAAGATCATTTGAGGACAATACGGCATGATTTAGTTAATTATTGCCCAATGCCACATTTGAAGACATGTTAAAGAGCATTGACATGCTAAGTTGTTGAAATTTCCGTGATTAGTACGAATCAGGAAGAGCCATATGATTGATGTAAAGATCAGGGGGAGGTGCAAACTTCAGGGGGAGTCTAGCACATACATACATGTCACTATCAAATTTGAAGGGTGCGTTGTACTCTTTTTCTCCTACGATCAAGGTTCAGTTTTTCTCCCACGAGGTTTTTGTGACTTGACTAGGTTTTTGACGAGATAACAGATCAGCACTAACGGCATATCAGCGCGCAGCACAAGGGGGAGTGTTCTAGGATATTCTGTATCTTTCTAGATATTCTTTATGTGTGTCTTGGCCTTATGCCAATAGGATATGTAGTTAGACTAGATCTATGTATTCATATCCTTACCATATTGTGTAATTCCCTATATAAATGGCTCCTATTAATGAATAAGATGATGATTCTCTTGCTATCTCTTTGTCTCTACACTTTATCCTTCATCAGTTAAGAATATTCATAATTTGTTAAAAGTTTCCTTAATGATAACGTTTGACATGACCCCTCAGCACATATCAGTCTTTGGGCCTAAAAAGTCTTTGAGGATAACGTCGTTTATCCTACTGGAAAAAAAGAAGAAGTTAATTATATTGAGCTTCATGGATACGGTCTTCCCAGTGAGATTGTTCAGAAAATGTTTTAGTTTACTAGAATTATAGCCATTGGCTCTAGGAGAGCGAGCTTCATTAAAGGCCATGACGGAGCTGAGGAAAAAAGATGAAACGAGCTCTTGAGGCTTTTGAGTTTTGGGAGAACTGAGAAAATTGATATGTATTGGAGATTCAGACCGTAATTTTTAGTTAACCAAGAATAAAAGGATCCAAAAATATCTATTAGGCATATTAATTTAGATGGGATTTGAGGAAGAAAGAAGAAATTAAATTGAAAGGTGATTGAGGAGGAAGATAAGGATGCAAGACGTTTGGCCTTTTGTATGAGATCCCACACTGCCCCGGGGAGGGGAGATAATGTGCCCTAAACTATCCATACCCCTAAAATTCAAAATCTCATATAGTACGTCCAACATATATAACGGAAAACAAGAAAGAAAACAAAATTCGTGTAAATGGTACTTCGCGGAAAACTTTTCCAGTGGCAACATTGTTGACAGCGGGTTGTCACGAGCTTTATTTTTCCTAAGCTTCTCGTTCGGCCTTAGCACTTCCCTTATGCTAAGTCAGCATTACTCACGCAAACACTTTGGCTAGAACACTAGAATGAAGGGAGAAGATCTTTGAAAGAGAGAACTTGTATTAAGCTTTAAGAGAACTTTACAAAGCTTTACAAGTGAGCTTAAATGCTATCCAACTCTCTATGTCTCAAATGGGAGGGGTGCCTCCCTATTTATAGACATCCTCCCCCTTTGCTTAAGGTTTTAGATAATTCTAGGACATTTACAAGTATAGAGGTTCTAGAGTGTTCTATACAACTCTAAGTGTTGCCTTGAGTATTCTAGAGATTTCCGGAGTAGTCTTGAGCCTTGAGCCTTGAGCCTCTCTAGGGTTCTAGAGAGTTCCGGAGTGTCCTAGAGACTCTCTAAGGTTCTAGAGAGTTCTAGAGTTGTCCACATGCTTCCCGATCCTTCCGGAAGCTTCCAAGACCTTCCATAATATTCCGGATGCTTCCAGGACCTTCCATAATGTTCCGGATGCTTCTAGAATGCTCATGTGCTCTCTAAAACCTTCCTTGAGCCATGCTTGCATCAAAACGCTCAAGAAAGCTCCTTGTTAATTTGGCGGGGCGTGACACTCTCCCCCACCTAAGCTCGCGATGCCCTCATCGCGTCTTCGTTGTAGCACTGGATCTTGTCCTTGAACTGCCATAGTATGTCCTCGGACTCCCAACTGGCTTCTATATCTGGCAAACCTCTCCACTTGATGAGGTACTCTTTATAACTTGGCACGCCTCGATGACTGGTGACTCGGTCAACGAGTATCTCATCTACGTCTTTGTCGAAAGAAGTGACAACCATCGTAGGTGCCCGATGAGAAACTCCCCTTGAAGGGTCTTCCTCGTCTTCATTGTAAGGCTTCAACATGCTTACGTGGAAGACCGGGTGTATCTTCAACTTGGGCGGGAGATGAAGTTTGTATGAAACCTTGCCAATGCGTTTGATCACTTCAAACGGCCCCTCATACTTACGTATCATGCCCTTGTGCACCTTTCGAAAGGACTTGAATTGTTGTGGCAAGAGTTTCACGAGTACAAGGTCGCCTTCCTTGAACTCCACATGCTTCCTCTTCTTGTCCGCCCACTTCTTGATTTGTAACGCTGACAGCACCTTCAAATCCTGTTTAGTGCCTCTAGTTGTTGGCACTACACAAGCCTTGTCGCCTTCCGAGATGCACAAGCTGTTAGCGAATGGCACTGGGATTGCCTTGACTTGATCGTGGAAGTCCAACCCCAAGACGACTTTGAAGTCATCCATTGGAACAATCGAGAAGTCTAAGTTCCCACACCATGCTCCTACGTTGGTTTTGACTCCTCGAACTACACCATGAATGGGTCGAGCTGGTGAATTGACCGCTTTGATGGAGCCTCCTCCATTGTTTCCCTTAAGTCCTAGCCTTTGGGCCTCCTCAACCGCGATGAAGTTGTGGGTTGCACCAGTGTCAAGCATTGCCGTCGTTGGCTTCCCACCTATAGTGACATCGATGAAGAGTAAACCTTTGGCTTGGACCTTGGGTGTGGATCAGATCCCATTCAACAGCTGCATAGACCCCACGTGTGCACCACCATTGTCACCCTCGACTTCCGTCTCGCTTTGATGACTTCCTAAGAGTGCGCTTAGAGCTCTCTTTTGTGGGCAATCTCTAGCCCAATGCGGACCATCGCAAAGGAAACATTTGTTGTTGTTGGGCTTACCCGAGCTCCTTGTCTCCTTCTGCTTGCCCTTATCCTTGCTCCTTGCCTAGTAATTGTCTTGACGGGGCTCGTCTTTACGTTGGCCATTGTCTCCCCCACCTTTGGCATAACTACTCTTTTTTCCTTGCCGGTGGACTCCTTTTGACTAGTATAGTCGATTAGGCTTTCGGCCACAGCTATGGCGGTAGCAAGGTCTTGCACCCCACGTCGCCTTAGCTCGGTCTTGGCCCATGGTTGGAGACCATCCATAAAATTGAAGAGTGCGTCCTTGTCTGACAAGTCTGGGATCTCGAGCACCAAGTTTGTGAAATCTTTGATGTACTCTCGAATAGGCCCCGAGTGCTTGAGTCTTCGCAAACGGGCTCTTGCTTCGTCCTCAGCATTCTCGGGATAAAATTGTCTCTTCAGTTCTCTAGTGAAGTCATCAAAGGTAGTCATGGTGCACGTACCTTTTTCGATATCTCCTCGCCTTCTCCTCCACCATAACATGGCAGTGTCGGTGAGATAGAGAGCCGCGGTCCTAATCTTGGCATCCTCCTCGGTGATGCCTACGGCTCCAAAGTATTGGTCTAGCCCCCATAAGAAGTTATCCACTTTACGAGCGTTGCGCGAGCCCCCGAAACTCTTAGGCTTTGGCACCTCGATGCGCTTAGCCTCCACAATGCCGCTGGTGCCGGCTCCAGTAGCCAATGCGCGCTTGCATAGGACCAAGTCCCTATGCATCTCCCCCATGCGTGTAAGCGTGCCATTCGACTCCTTCTCGTGGACTTGACGCATTTTGGCGAGTTTCCCCATGAACTCCTCATGAATCTTTGCCATCTTGCCCCGCAAGGACTCCTCTAGCTGGGCCAACATGCCCTTGATCGCAGTGTGGATGGCAGCATCCTCCGCCTCTAAGCCGTCTACCCGTTGGCTTAGATCATCCACTGGGCCTCCATGCCACTCACGCCCTCCTCCACCTGAGATAGGCGTGAGTCGAAAGCAGAGATCATGTCCTTAGACCGTTCCCGTCTTGGAGCGTCAGGGTCGACATGCTCTTCGCGACCTCTCCTTTGCGTAACTTCCTCAGAAGGGTTGGATCCTGATGCACCTTTGGTAGTGCCGTGCTTTACCATTGTGTCGAGCGAGGTTCCGATCGAACTTCTGCTCTGATACCAACTGTCACGAGCTTTCTTTTTCCTAAGCTTCTCGTTCGGCCTTAACACTTCCCTTATACTAAGTCAGCCTTACTCACGCAAACACTTTGGCTAGAACACTAGAATGAAGGGAGAAGATCTTTGAAAGAGAGAACTTGTATTAAGCTTTAAGAGAACTTTACAAAGCTTTACAAGTGAGCTTAAATGCTATCCAACTCTCTATGTCTCAAATGGGAGGGGTGCCTCCCTATTTATTGTAGTACCCCGAAACTTAGCACAAATTATATAGCACACTAAGACTCTTTAACATTAGATAGTAATCCAAATATCTTCTAAAATATTCATTTTATAAGCCAATGACTCCAAGTATCATACTTACAAGATAGGTATTTTTATTAAGTATTAGAATTTAAGTAAACTACTTAAATACCTTAACCCGTATTTCTTACATACAATCGATACTCGTGATTGAATTTAAGATTCGTGTTAGTATTGCTTTTATCATGCATACTATTCTAATTTTAAATATTACTAACACATTTACAAGATCTTAAGAAAGGAAAACATCATATTCCTTTACTTATTAGCTTGAGTAGATATATATCTATATATACATATATAAATATTTGTGTATCTATAGATTCATGCACTAGCTGATTTTTCTTTTACCCGTCTTACTATTTGGTTTTCTTTGTTGTAACAAATCACCCTAACTAGCTAG
>NC_020492.1:12332655-12333995 GCF_000184155.1 Fragaria vesca subsp. vesca | reverse complement strand
ATTTATTACCAGTTTCCTAAACATTCACATGGATAAATTTATTCACGCTTGTATATGTGTGTGGTGTGTGTGTGCGCATAAATAAGAATCAGTATGAACAAATCAAAATGATTCTTGGTACATTTTTACTTAGTTGTGTTTATTTATGGTTTCTTATAAGACACATTATTATAAGAATGTAAGTTGTACTTACTGGGTCTGTGTTACTCATGATGCTACACATTATTGTTTTCAGGTAACGAATAGATGCTTGGGGAATGGGATGAACCTACTAAATAAAAGAATGTTTTCTGTTGCTATTTTGAGAATAAATGTAATGTTTTATATACTCTTGCTAAAATTTTCGTATTGTAAAATATTTGGTATTGTAAATTATTAATGCTTTCCCTTTCTAATAAAAGTATTATTCAGACATATATATTTCTTCTTCTAATAAATTATTTGTGAAAATTTTATTTGTTTCAACTCATGTCGCAAATTCGGGCACCATATTTCCATATAATAATGGTCTCGGTTTGGGGGCGTGACATTTATAGGCATCCTCCCCCTTTACTTAAGGTTCTAGATAATTCTAAGACATTTACAAGTATAGAGGTTCTACAGTGTTCTATACAACTCTAAGTGTTGCCTTGAGTATTCTAGAGATTTCTGGAGTAGTCTTGAGCCTTGAGCCTCTCTAGGGTTCTAGAGAGTTCCGGAGTGTCCTAGAGACTCTCTAAGGTTCTAGAGAGTTCTAGAGTTGTCCGCATGCTTCCCGATCCTTCCGGAAGCTTCCAAGACCTTCCATAATATTCCGGATGCTTCCAGGACCTTCCATAATGTTCCGGATGCTTCTAGAATGCTCATGTGCTCTCCAAAACCTTCCTTAAGCCATGCTTGCATCAAAACGCTCAAGAAAGCTCCTTGTTAATTTGGCGGGGCGTGACAGGGTGCTAATTAAGGATGGCATGCTCTTGGAGTATGGCTTTCAGGTCATACAGTCACCGTCGTACTTGTTGTGCTTGTATCAATTCTGATCTTACTTTTGAGGGGTAGTTTGCCATCGTCGTAGTACTTATTGGTCCTTTATTGATCTATGTATCAGTGCCTGTGTTATTTTTAATGATGATTTCTACTGAAGTTTGTAATCATCTTAATTAGATGTAATTTGGATGATGGGTCTAACCGAAGTTTGTAAAACACAACACGATCTGGATCACTATCACCATCACAAGCGTTGCCACCACAGACGAGGACGGCCAGAAAAAGCACTTGGATCCCAATGCCTAGTACACCGAATATGCAACGTTGGAGAACTAATCCATCATTGAATCTTGGTATCGCACACACAGCAAAGAGGT
>NC_020492.1:12324572-12332496 GCF_000184155.1 Fragaria vesca subsp. vesca | reverse complement strand
AACTCGATTTTTAGTATCTGCGTAATACATGTGGTTAATCTCCGTCAACGGACTTGTTAAATGAGGCAAAAAGACTTATTTGTCTTCCATTCTCTCTGTCGTTGATCTACCTTATAGAGTTCTAGGTGCTGGACTCTCAGTGCCGGTATGATTTGAGATGGGGAAAGATAATATTTCAGATGGAGAAAGAGAGCTAGAACTAGAGAGTTTTTTTGTGAATATTATTTTAATTTTCAATATATTCATTTTAGGGTTTGTCAGAGTCAAAAGTATTTTTTACCCTCATTATTTTAACACACATATGTCACCTATGGTTAATATTAACGTTGACGTGACGAAAAATAGGCCGTGGATACTATGTATATTAAAAATTGAGTTTGGGTACCATTTTGATAACTTTGTAAGTTCGGGTAACATATTGTCAATCACCCAAGTGTTCAGACATTGTTGGTGCCAAAAATCCAAAAAATTAACGATTACAATCGTTCAAGATGACATCCTTTATCATGATGAGAGCATTTACAAACCAAATATTACTCTGGTGTGAGCATGATTGGCAAAAATATGAGCAACCCTTAGCCTCAGCAAGAATAAGACTAAGACTTGATATATTAGCTGTATCTTGATTCAAAGCATGCACAAGTAATAGACAACCGGTTTCAAAGATGACTTTGGGATAATTCAAAGTTTCTGCCAATTTCATACCTTCAAGAAGAGCCAACAATTCTGCATGGAAAGATGAAGTTAATTGGAGACAAGGTTTGGCAGCCCCTGCCATGAAATCACTTGACTCATTCCTTATAACCACGCCACAACCTCCTCTTCGTGTGCCTGAAATGAATGCACCGTCACTGTTACATTTGACCCAGCCTAGTTCCGGTTAAATCCAATGCATAAGCTGACGTGGTTGAGCAACCTCACTACCATTAGCCTTCATGAAGTCGTTATGCCAACCCAAGCTTAGCAAACTGCATCCATGAGCCTATGTCTTTTGTTTTCCCATAATTGAGAATTCCTGTTTGTCCATATAGACCATAAGACCATGAGAACTTGCGCAAATTTTTCCTTTGGCACACTTTGAGATATAGCAATCACGTGATCCTTCATACTTGTATTCCCAACAACTGGCTGTAAAGATCTTTCATACCTTTTTTGCTCAACTCATCTCTTGCAGGTAAGACACCCACGCATGCCCTCCAAGCGTGCAAGGCCACTTTCCTAGGGACTTTAGGCCATCTCCAATCGAGGGCTAAGCTCCAAGCGTGCAAGGCCACTTTCCTAGGGACTTTAGGCCATCTCCAATCGAGGGCTAAGGGCTTGATATAACCCAAATTTTGAACATAATCAACTCCAATGGGAGGTTATGCTATACCAAAAATGAGTTTTCAAGGGCTATAGTGCTAAGGGCTGGGCTACATTTAACCTTTTGCATAACAGCTGCTAAAGGAAACATGGGCTCCACAATTGCAGCCCAATTTTACCAATTCAACAAATCAATGGTTGAGATGTCATCTAGCTGATGTCATTTAGCTGTTTTACATATATCCGTTGGTTTCTTTTTTTTATTTATTTTTTATTTATTTAAAACCTAACGGCTGTTTTGAAAATAAAAAAATAAAAAAGTATACATCTACTCCTATAAATACCAATCTCTCCACCTCTCCATATCTCACCTTTCCTTATATATTTTTCCCATCCCATATTTGGCATTTGCTTCTCATTGTTGTGTAAATTATCTCATCTCTCTCTCTCTTTTTCTTTTTTTCTTCAAAAATGGCCTCTACCTCAAAATTCTTAAATGAAAAAAAAAAATTAAGATTTTGTTAGAAAATTAAGGGTAGAAATGCTAGTATATATAATTGTAAAATACTATATGTTTAAAAAATATAAAAAAATTAATAAAATAACATAATATTTAAATATATAGCCCTTACGATTGGAGATGGTCAAAATTATAACCCTCACTATTCATGTAAATAGTGATTTTCAGAGGCCAAATTTAGCCCAGGGGATATTTTAGCCCTTTTCCATTGGAGATGGTCTTAGAATTCCATCTTGCCTTCCAAAGACCAGTATGAGGGTCGGGTGGTGGTGTTGGAGCTAGAACCAGCCCCAAGGCAATATCTCTGGCCACATGATATGCACTATTTGTGGTGAAGATCCTTTTTTTGTGGCAGTGCCAAATTTGACAATCACCTGAGACTCTAGTACTCAATGGAATACCAAGGATCAGATCCACGACCGCTGGCGTAAAAAATCTCTCCAATTTTTCTTGGTCCCATCTTCTAGTAAAATGATTAATCAGCTCAGAAACAAGCTGGGGGGCATCGCCACTTTGAGGTGAAGAAGGGCATCGGGGGTATATATCTGGAATCCATTTGTCAATTTTTTCTCCACTCCTTACCTGCCATCTCAGCCCTTGAACCAAGACTTCTCTTGCTTCCAGAATACTACGCCAAGAAAAAGAAGGAGTTGTCCCCAACTGAGCCTTAATAAAATCTCCTTTAGGATAATACAACGCCTTGTACAACTGAGTAATCGAAGAAGTAAGGTTTTGTAGCAAACGCCAACCTTGCTTAGCCAACATTGTAAGATTAAACCAATGCAAATTTTTAAACCCCATTCCACCATCCTGCTTTGGAACACAAAGGCGTTCCCAAGATCTCCAGTTTTTCTCATCTGAATCGCCCCACCAAAATCCAGCGCATAGTTGGTGTAAATCATCACATAAGCCATTTGGGTACTTTATAGAAATTCATCGCATATATTGAAACTGCCTGGGCCACTTCTTTAATCAGAATTTCTTTCCTGCCACCACTTAATAGCTTAGAGTACCAACTCACCAATTTATTTATTAACTTCTCTTTCAAGTAGGAAAAGGATGCCGTCTTTGCGTGTCCTACATGAGTAGGCAGGCCCAGATATCGCTCATGCTTGTCTACTTGTTGGACACCTAAGATGTTCGCGAGGTCAAATTGTTTTTCCATATCCATGTGCCGACTGAAAGCCACACTACTCTTCAACAAGTTGATTTTTTGTCCCGAAGCTATCTCATACGTGTGCAAAATATTACTAAATTGCTGACATTCTTCCTCCATTGCAACCCCAAACAAGAAACTGTCATCTGCAAATAACAAATGTTGCAAGGTGGGAGCATCTAGAGTAATATTCATGCCTTTGATCCATTGATGTTGTACAAAGTGTTGAATAAAAGAAGATAAGCCTTCTACACATAATATGAATATGTATGGAGACAATGGATCACCTTGTCATATTCCTCGGGATGGTTTGACATAGCCTCTCACTTCCCCATTCACCAGAAAAGAATAGCTCACTGTGGTTATAGTGGTCATAATGAGCTCTATGAGCTCTATCCATTCCCTTGCAAACCCAAGTTTTACAAGAATGTGTCGTATAAAGCTCCATTCCAGCCTGTCATAGCCCTTGCTAATATCCAATTTCAAAGAAAAGTGTTCATCGACCCTCTGGTTTGTATGCAGAAAATGTGCCACTTCAGTAGCTACCAAAGTGTTATCAGATATTAACCTATTAGGCACAAAAGCACTTTGAAGTGGAGATATGACAGTGTCAAGAATCCTCTTCAACCTGTTTGCTAAAACTTTGGAGCAAATTCGATATAGCACATTACACAATGCAATAGGACACAAATCAGTCATATCTTTAGGATCTTTCACTTTAGGGATCAATGTCACATGAGTGAAGTTCATTACCTCTGGGAGCACACCAAAAGACAAGAAATATCTCACTACCGTATATACGTCTGGGCCAACAATCTTCCAATATTTCTGGAAGAATCAGGTCCGGGGGCTTTTGACAGGTGCATTTGAAATAAAGCTTGTCGAACTTCTTCATCAGAATATGGAGCTAACAACTCTTGATTCATACTCATGGTTACTCTTGTAGAAACAGTACTGAGTATCATGTCCATTGCAACAAGATTATTACCTTGAGACGAAAAGATATTCTTATAGTATGAAGTAACAACATCTTCAATCTCTCTCGATTCTGACACCCATACCCCGTTAGCGTTGTGTAATCCCTTAATTGTGTTTCTTTGTCGCCTATTAGAAGCTCAACAATGAAAGTATGTCGTGTTTCTATCTCTTGTCTTCAACCATAGGGCTCTAGACCGTTGACTCTAGATCGTTTCCTCCTGAGTAAGCAATTCTTGGAACTTTTTATTAAGACTCTGTTTTTCCAAATTGAAATTTGGATCATATGGAGCATTGAGAAGTTCATCCAATCTAAACTGTATAGCTTTCATCTCCACTTGCCGAAACATGAACGTTGGCTTTTGCCAGGTTACCAAAGCTTTACTTGTGTGCTTTATCTTTGCAGCTGCTTGCCTTATAAGATTCCCTTGGACCATTGTTTGTCATCCTCCCTGAATAACATCTTGACAATCCAGATGTGTAACCCAACTTTGATCAAATCTGAACACTTTTTTCTTTCTTCCATTTGTTACTGGGGCCATACACACTTTAACCAATAGAGGACTATGATCAGAGACACTAGGATGAAGATGTCTTGTTGTTGAACAAGGGAACATGCCTCGTAGCTCTGTAGTCCAGAGGCTTCTATCAAGCCGCTCCTTGGTCTGATGATCTGACCAAGTAAACGGACTGCCTTTGAATCCCATATCCAACAGGGAGCAATCCACAACAGCCTCCCGAAACGCCTGCATCTGAGCCCATCTACGCTCCCCTTCACCGGTTTTTTTTCTTTTGTCCGATCTAATATCTTATTGAAATCACCTACAATCAACCAAGAAAGAGATAATTCTGCAGCCAACTGCCGCATCAGCGACCAGGTTTTGTGTCGTTATTCTACTTGAGCCCAACCGTAGATCCCTGTTAATCTCCACTGATCTAGAGATCTCGGAGCACCGATTGTCACATCTATATGCCTTGTTGAATATTGCCTTATATTTAACGGTACATCATTCATCCATAAAAGGGCAACCCCTGGTGACCCATTTCCCCGTTCATTCCCCAAACAATTATCAAACCCAACCGTGATTTCAAGGTTTTCAATTGCTTCTGAGTACAGAAGGTTTCAGATAGAAACAAGACCCTAGGTTTTTCTTGCTTGATAATATCCAGTAGAGCTTTCCGGCGATAACCTCCCACGATTCCCTTACAATCCACACCAGGACGCGGCAGTTCAACATCCTGATAGGGTTGGTAGGTGATTGGGAGCAGAGATAGTAGAAGTGGCACTAGTATGTATGTTAGGCTTGTGAGTATGGGTTAAAGTGGGAAACTGGGAATGAAAAACAGTGATTTGTTTTGACAATGGTTGGGTTTAAGCAACTTGAGTTCGGTGGTGAGAGGTGTATTGATTTGGGATCATAGAATTGATTTGCCAGAGATTTGGTTTTGATGATAATGGATGTGATTAAGTTGGAGGTAGAAAGGATGAGATCTGGGTCGGTGTGGGTGTGGATGTGGTTTAGGTGAAGGTGAAGATGACGAGATCTAGATCGATGTGGGTTTTTTTCTTTTTTCTTTTTTTTGTGCGGAGATAGATCGATCTGTTTTAGAAGAAGGTAAATAGGAAGTTCATCAGCTCATAGAAGTGAAAGAGATGGATGGAATGCTTTTTTTGAGATGGATAGCTTTGAACAGAGGATTAGAATCAAGGGAACGGGAAAAACAAAATTCTGGGATGCCACTGTAGAAAGTGGAGGAACTCTCACTTTTTTTTTTTTTTTTGGCGAGAGGGGGGAACTCTCACTTAGAGAGACCGAGCATGAAAGATGCTACTACCGATAGAGTTGCTACTGAGTTGGCAAGGGAGTTTAATTCATCTCCCTTAATTTTGGAATCTGATTGTCTCAAATTGGTTACAACTACCAAAGGTGATGTTGATGATTATGAGTTTGGTATGTTGGTTGTAGATATCAGGCATAACATGACATTACTTCCCTCTTCTTTTGTGTTCATGTGTATAAGGAAGCCAATTTGGTTGCCCAAAGATTTGCTAGGTTTGCTCTTCTTTCTGATGTTAGTTGTCACTGGTATGTCATTGTCCCAACTGCAGCTTCTTAACCTTCAGTGTAACCCTTGATCAGTTCATTAATAATATCGTCGTTTATAAAAGAAAAAACAACGACATGAGCTTATCACTTTCATGGCATTTGGGAAACTTCCTTAAAAGAAAATTGGATATTTACCGATATATAACTTAGGTGTAAATAGATGTAATTCCTGTACAGGCAAAAAGTTTATGAAAATGACAACAAGGGCCACACGTGACCTCCTCACATGACAACAAATCGATACAAATAAAAGCAACCGTTCCTTTTCATATTAGGGCGCAGATCCGTGACATATAAGATTATAATCAAAATTATAACCATAATATCATCCATTAGATCTAATGAGAACTAACGGTTGTGATTAGTCATAAAAACTAGATATTTTTCTTTTCTTTTTCTTTTAATCAATTAATGAAATCTATCTATTAAAAACATAATGAAAATTGATGATTACATATTTTGGAATACAATTAAGAGGAAGTTAATGGTTTCCTATTGAAACTCATTTACTAGATAAAAAAGGAAAGAAAAAAAAAATATCAGATGAAACTCATTTATTAGAGAGTATCATCATCATCTATCTCTTCTCCCTCAAAAGAAAAAAAAAAATTATCATATGACGTAGACAACACATTGGAAACTTATGATTAGATTATGTATGGAAGTACTCAGATCATCTTGTGCTATGAACAACAAGATGTTTTTGATAAGAAAAAAACAACAAGAAGATGGAATAAGTATGTCTAAGGTGCACTAGATGACTATTTTCGACAACCGTCAATTTTCTAATGTGATATTTGAAACTTAATTTGTTTTCTTTCTTGTTTAGTAAATGAGTTTCAATAGGAAACGAATTATTTCCTCTTAATTATATTCCAAATAGAGAATAGTAATCATCAATTTTCATTTAGATAGATTTCATAAATTGATGTAAAGAAAAATAAAATAAAAGAAAAAATAATAAATGATATTTTAGTTTTATGACTAGTCTCAACCATTAGTTATTATTAGATCTAATAAATGATATTTTAGTTATAATTTTAATTATAATTTTTTATGTCATGGATCCGTCCCTTTCATATTAAGAGTGTAGACTTTTAGGTTGTCCTTTTGTATTTAAAACCTTTTGCATGCTTGGAAAAACGAGTGTGTTCTCCCTTTGTATGTTACCTACGTGTAACAATGACATGAGGTGTAAGCATGAATGAGCATGCATAAGTTGTATAAATAGCCTGTAAGAGCATCTCAATGGAGATATTATTTTGTGTGTCAAATTCAAATTTGACCAGTGAGGTGGCAAATACCATTTTTAACATAATATAGGTCCAATAGAGGTGTCTAAATTGAATAACATTTTATTATTTTTTTATATAAAAAAACCTCTCTCTCTCTCTTCACCGTTCTTTTTCTACTTACTCTTTCTTATCCGGTTCGTTTTTTTCTTTCTTTCTTTATCTTGATGCCCAGACACCCATCTAATTCTACTCTTCTTCTTCAATAAGCCATGATTAAATCTCTCGGTCCCTCTCTAATGCTCTCTTTCTCATCGCTTACTTTACTCACTCTTCAATACATCAAACCCACAAAGATCTAATCAAACCCAGAAAACATACATCTTTGCACCTCCTCAAACTCTAACTCGTAAATCTGGCCCTTGAATCCTTTTTGCACCTCCACAAAGATCTGATCAACATTGGTCTGGTTCTTAGTTCTGGTAGTGGGTATAGGTATGAAGAAATACTAGAGGAGAGAGAGACCATCAGACAGAGAGAGAGAGAGAGAGAGAGAGAGAGAGAGAGAGAGAGAGAGAGAGAGAGAGAGAGAGAGAGAGAGAGAGAGAGAGAGAGAGAGAGAGAGAGAGAG
>NC_020492.1:12317033-12324552 GCF_000184155.1 Fragaria vesca subsp. vesca | reverse complement strand
GAGAGAGAGAGAGAAGCAATAAAAAAGAAAAGACTAGAAGCTTGAGGGCTTTCAAATTTGACAGTATGAACTTAATCTGTCATCCACGGTGGATGCACGGAGGATTTGAAGCATGGGTTGGAGAGGCTGGTTGTTGTCTTTTCTTATCCGTTGAGCCTCCAGTTGGAATTTGATGCTCTAAGAGAGCAACCTAAGTTGTAGAATAACAAAGTGTGTAGAATTACCCAGTCTGTAATCCTTTTTCTTCATCATTAAAAGAAGTTTTCCCTATGTTTGTATTCCCTCGATCATATATGTACATATCTATATGCTCTCGATGATAAACATATTCTCTCTACCAAATCTCAAACGCAACCATTGACCTATGCCCATATAATCTCTATACACTTTTATTTTAAGTCTCATCAAGCAAGACAAAAACAGTAGTTGTTCATACTACCCGTGCATTTCCATATTTCGGTGAAGATAACAGCGATTGTAGTAGAGGTTCGTGTTCGCATGCACTACTTTCCTGTTGAGACTGAAGAGAAGATGGTGGTTTATACTACTAGCACACATAAGTAGGCTCCTTTCCTCTTCATTTTATGGTTTTCTTTATAGCCTGCTAGTCTAAAACTGGGAAACACTGAAATACTTATGTTATTATTCTGTTAAACTGACGATCTAATATTATCACTAGCCCTAATTTTAAGAATTTTATTCCCACTAACAAAATCAGATTTCAAAATTCCCAAGAGTCAACTTAAACAACAGAAAGACAATTATACCCTTAATGAATTAAATAAACTACAATAGACCATTATAAAAGTTTATTATAAAATAAAGTTTTTATGACTGGATTCTTATGACCAATAACGTTGACCGGGCTTCGGGGGACCGTTGACTAGGCTCCGAGGACCGTTGACCAGGCTCCGGGGGCCGTTGACCGAATTCGGGCGACTGTTGACCAGGCTCCGGGGACCGTTGACGGGACTTTGGGGGTCGTTGACTGGATTCTGGCGACTGTAAACCGGGCTCCGGGAATCGTTGTCCGGACTCAGGGGGCCGTTGACCGGATTTTGGCGATAAGATGTCTAGTGGGGGCAGTAAAGGGTCTATTGGGGACAATAAGGCGTCTATTGGGGGCAATGTAAAGTCTGTCCGGCGGTCGTTGATCGAATTCCCGCGATAAGGTGTCTATTGGGGGCAGTAGGGGGTTTATTCGGGGCAATAGGGAGTTTGTTAAGAAGACTTTTGGGGGCAGTAGGGGGTGTGTCGAGGGGTCTATTGGGGTCAGTAGGATCACCTACTGGGGGCAGTATGACCCTTGAACTTAATTGTGTGCTTCGGTCACTTATAACAGGTCCATATTAGGGGCAGTAGGACCATCTATTGGGGTCAGTAAGACCTCCTACTCCTACTAGGGGCAGTATGACCCTTGAACTTAACTGTGTGTTTCAGTCACTTATAACATGTCCCTATTAAGGGCAGTAGGACCACCTATTAGGGTCAATAGGACCTCTTGCTAGGGACAAGTATACATGAAAGATGAGAGATGGTCTTAAGATGCCTATACATTTCCATCCATTTCTCTTTTGACAATTTCCGGTACGTGCACTTATAAAAGATAAAAATAAACATATGTATAGAGACTGGGAATCGGTAACTAAAATCATTTGGTAGTTTGTCTTGTTGTATCCAATAGCAAAGCAGCACGGTGGAGCATGTTGACACAATGTATATACAAAATACAAAAGTGACTCATTCTCATAAAAGACAAAAGTTACTGGCCACTGGTGAGACGAAGCTATGAAAGTATGAAGTCCCTTCTTTGTTAACAAGTCCAAGTAAAAAGCACAACTTCTCCAGGAAAAAAAAAAAAAGGGTAAAAAAAGCACAATGAGCACCACGCCTATGCAAAACAAAAATCAATTGAAACCTCGTTGATTGAACTCATTAAACATTGAACCACACAAGGTCTACCATTTATGCAGCTTATCCCAACTGAAACCTCTTACCTCCCCAAACGTGGATGTCATGCATCCACCAAACTCTTCCTTCTTTATTGTGTTCCCCGTAGTTAGTCTTCCTCTATCACTTACCCTAATTCCTTTAATTCATAGCTAAACACATCGTCTTTGATCTGCTCGAAATGAAAAATTCAATTTTTCCTCAATTTCTTTTGTTCAACGCTAAACATAGAGAAAGAGAGAAGGATTAGATCTAGCAAACCTTCTTTCCGATCGTTCTAGTCGGAGTTGTGGATCAGAAACAGAGGGTTTGGGAAAAGAAGAAGCGCTGGCTCTCAAATTACTGAATTAGTGGTGATCTACCTCGACAGCCCCGGTCAGACGCGTGCCGGCGTGCGGTGGTCTTCCAATTTCGATAGAATCACGACTTTGAAACCCAACGCGCCGCCCTGAGTGCGGTAGCTCTGTCACCGGAGAGTTCTGGTACATCCACCTGGAAATTTTGGAAGAGTGAGAGAGAGAGAGAAGAGGCAGAGATCTGAACGAAAGAAAGAGGAGAGAAAAGAAATCTAAAACAAAGGGTACTTTGGTCAGAAAAAATACACAAAAAGTTGAAAATTTTGTTACTGGGAGTAGGTCTTTATGAGTGATAGGGTTGTTCCTAAAAGTTATTGTTTTAATTAACATGCATGTCAATGTAACTAATAAAAATTAGTCAAGGATCTAATGAGTCTAAGAAACGTTGTTTCTGCATTTGTTTAACCCATAGGTTGGTTGTGTATAATCTCTTGTTTATGTTCAAAACTCAATCTTTACTAGGTATTTTCGGTCATATATATATATATATACACACACACACAATTATTATCAGGTTTAAATATCCTTATTTGTTTAAAATGTACGGATTTTTTTAATTGACTCACTTTTAGATCATATTTTCTCATCTTAACCATTCATACTACTGTAGGTATATATGAGTAAATCATCTCTACAAATTTTCAGCCAAATTGATAATTGTTAAGACATTTAAAGATATGATTTAAAACTAAAAATACGAACGATTTAAATTGAACAGTTTCAATTCATTCGTTGATTTAATTAATTTTTGATACTTCAACGATCTCCTAAAGTAACACCACACTCTTCATGCCTATTGTCGCCGCATGAATGTACAAATACTCTCGTATAAAATGATATACGGTAAAAGCAATTATAATATAAAAACCACGTCTTTTGGTCAAGTAACGAAAAAGTAAGGTCGTCTCCAAGTCTTTCCAATTCCAAGGCCAACAGATGAGAATTTGATTCGATGCTGCAGTCCGTAACCACAGGAAGTCGCTGAAGCTCAACATGGGTTTACTGGGTCTTCTTGGATTTGCGCTCCAATGCTTTGATGTTCTTGCATGGTGCGCTTTCTTTACGATGATGAACTCCTTGGTAAACTTGAGAAAAATTCTCTGAGAATATAATAACACTTTTGGGTTTGTCTATGATTCACTTGCAGGCCTCTTTTTGCTCTGCTCTATCCTCTGTAAGTCTTTCTCTGACTTAACAACTGTAATATATAACCGATGATGATGATGAATTGATGATGATCATGATCATCATTCTTACAGGTATTCTTCCATAAGAGCAATCGAGACAAATTCCATTTCAGATACTCACAAGTTAAATACATATTGGATCGTTTTCTCATTGATCTTGCTCTTTGAACATGCTTTTATGAAGCTGCTTGAATGGTAGTGCTCTATTCTTTTTATTTTCTTTTGCTTTTTCTATTGGGTATTTCTGTTTGTGATTATCCAATCAATGAAAGAAAGAAATAATTGTGGAACCTTGTATAATGTAGGCAAGAGTTGTATTGACATCCTATTTGTAATGTGCACATTATGCTGTGAATTTTCTCCAAATATCTTTTTCGTTCTTTTTTTTCTTTTTTTTCTTCTTTCAATTGAAATGGTTATCCCATGGTTTTATTTCTAGCTAAATACTGGAATACTGTGCGAAATAAACGGATAAGTAGTGGTAAAATTGAAAGAGGAATGTTTAAAAGTTTGCTAGCCTTTACTAGAATCAATATAAGAGAAAACTTTTCACTGTGGTTGACTGAATTGCTGGACATATAGTGTCAAGCTATGGAACGTCGAATTGGCATGACATATCCAGTGTTTTTTTTTTAGATGTAGATGATCCTCATATTTAAAGAAGAGGATTACATGAACTTTCCGTTCTTTTTTGTTCTCTAAAGCATTTCAAGCTTTTCTAATAGATGTTATTTCTCATTTCAGTTTCAACCTCAATGTTACATCACATTTATTCAGTTTCAACTTTTTTGTTCTCTCTATTTACATACGTTTATCTGTGAGGAAGCTTTCATTCGTTTTTCTATTATTTTCTCAAAGAGAAAGAGCTACTTGGTGTGATATCAGATAGGTTGTTTATGATAAAGTACTGAATCTGGTTATCACTGATATGTAATATATTTTTCATTAACTTTTGTTTCCTATTGCCAATTCCATACTGGTCAGCTTCTCCCTCTGGCCATACATGAGGCTGCTGATTGTCTTCTATTTGGTGATACCACATTTTGACGGTGCCTTGTATGTCTATAAACACCTTATCTGTCCATGTCTCTCCATGGATCCTCAAATTATTTTTAGCTTGTTCAAAATGCGGAAGGAGTCCTTGGTGAGAGAAAACTTTCTATCTGAGGTGGAGAGATATGTAAAGGAAAATGGATATGAAGGTTTGGAAAAGTTTATCTCTAGCAAGGTAAGCAGATCTTGTTGCTTGTATATCTTATTCATTAATTATATGAATGAATGCTTCAAAATTTATACTTTGAGAAATTACAAATTCAGTTTTGGGCAGCAAGAGATTTGATGCAATCATTGTTAAGAGGTTGATTACTAGTTCCTGTCCTCATGTCTCACTTCAATTTTTTTCAGTCGACGAAATCAAATATTGATGGAAACTTAAAGGCAGTTTCAACCATGGATAATGACGAGGTATAATGCATAACATCCTGATGTGATTCATAAGATTTCATGGTTCTTTAAATACAGTCTCAGACATTTGAGTTAGATAATTAGCATATAATTTACAAAGGGCATACAAAGGAATTTGGTTGTTGAACGTGATCATGGAAAAAGCCTGAAAATCTTGCTTTCTTTTATTACTTCTTCTGGCTTAGCTATCAAGTTGATGATATGCCTAACTTTTAAGTTAATAATCTGTCCTTTTCTTGTCTTTTCATGTGGTCAATATCCATAAAGCCAAATGGTGGACAGAATGATATCAAAGCTGTGCAGATACTGGTGAAAAAGAAGGAAACAACTGCTAACCAAGTAAGGTTTTGCATGTAGTAAAGTCTTATAAGTACATTGTTAGTAATAAGTATGGTGATAGTAGAGAACTGTATTGGTAGTTAATGACTTGCCATTAGTTTGCCATGTAGACTTTTTTTGTTTTTTGAGTTGAAATGGTCATCCATTTTATTGATAGTATAATGACTTGCCATTAGTTGTAAATTCATGTACATATATAAAAGAGTATGCATATTTCTTCCAAAATGCTTCCATTCACTTGTCTAGATCTTTGGTGGTGGGGTTGCTTCTCATATATGAACCCAATGTTTTTGTTGTCATGATGTTCTCCAGTCATCAGTTTGCGTTTCACTCTTTGTTTGGAACATTTTGTTCTTAGAATTGTTCATTTTAAGAGTTAAATAAAAAATAATAATTAATAATATTTTGAACCTTGTTTCATTGCATTGCAGGTTAGTGAGGCAGAGCCTATTCTCACTGTGAATAAAGATAGATCTTCTGCTATGCAAATAAAAGAAAAAACCGTTGAGGTTGCAGCAGACAGAAGAATTCTGGAGACTCCGCCTTCAAAGAAAGTCCAAAAGGAGTTGACCGCAGTCAGTGTGCTAGCAACTCAAACTGATGCAAAAAACATTGAGGTTGCAGCAGACAGAGGAATTCTGAAGACTCTGCCTCAAAAGAAAGTCCAAAAGGAATGGACTGCAATCAGTCCGTTACCAACTCAAACTGATGCAAAAACCATTGAGGTTGCAGCAGAAAGAGGAATTCTAAAGACTCCGCCTCCAAAGAAAGTCCAAGGGGAGTTGACCGCAGTCTGTCCACTGCCAATTCAAACTGATGCAACTTTTGATTTCCCTCTCGGTGGTAATATACACAAGGCTACATATGAGGCAGTGAAGATAAACAATGAGGCAAAGCCTAATCTCACTCTTACTGAAAACCATACTGTTCCAACTGTGAAAATTAATGAAAAGCCAGTTGAAGTTGGAATAGGTATGGAACATCCCCAGTCACCTAAACAAGTCCAGAAAGAGTGGACTTGTGCTCTCTGTCAGGTAACCACGACATGTGAAACAAATTTGAATTCCCACCTGCAAGGGAGGAAACACAAGGCTTCATATGATGCACTGAAAGCAAGGAACCAGGCATTTGTGCCAACGATTGCCCCAGCTTCAACTGCAAAGACATCTGATCAACCAAATAAGGAGCCAGAAAAGAGTATTCCAAGCAGAGGACTGAAACAAAAAGTTACTTCGAATGAACATGTGCAAGCCCAGCCAAAATTTAGTCCACTTACGAAGCTCAATAAACCGAAAGAGGCGCTAGTAGATTGCGTATCCAGCAATGGCCTGAAGGGGAAAATTGCTATACATCTGGACAAGGTACAAAGTCAACAACCGAAGCCGAATTCCTCTTTGTGGTGCGCACTTTGTAGCATACGCTGCGCTGGTGAGACTGACATGATGTGTCATCTCAAGGGAAGGAAACACAATGAGAATGAACAACGACAAGAGAACCTAATCAAGGTTGCAGAGATGAATAAGCCCCGGGGCATTTGTGATACCGCGACAGGCGAGTTTGACATTTTCTGGTAATTTTGACATGGTATATCATCTTGAATAAAGTAATTGCCGCCATAGTTTATCACCAGAAATGCAGGTTCTGGAGAGAGATGCTTAAAATAGATATATTCTGATTTATTTTTGTTTGTTAAGCAACTGAAAAGACATTTCCTAGATCCTTGTATTCCTGGTGTTATCTCAAGATAGGATTGTGAGAAAGAAACATGATCTGTTTAAATCATGTTATATGATCGACAGGAGTTGCATCGGTTTTAAAGGCTAACAATCTAACACTGATGTTCAGGTTGTGTTATATTGACCTGACTAAATTACTCAACATGTAATGAATAAAATTGGGGATTAATTACAAAATACCATCCGAACTATGATGTTATTTTCATTTTCATACCTAACTATCAAAAACTTGCATTTTCATATCCGAAGTTTCATTCCGTTAGCATTTTGATACCTGACCACTAACACCGTTAAATTTTGAGGGTATTTTCGTTATTTCAATAAATATATCATTTTTTACATTTACTTTAACAAAATAATTTTAAATATTGAATATCGATGAAAATTTTATCAAATTTTAACAAAATAATTCAATAAATATTGAATATCGATGAAAATTTTATCAAATTTATATAAACATGTTTAATCTATTTTTGGTTGAATATAC
>NC_020492.1:12298418-12317013 GCF_000184155.1 Fragaria vesca subsp. vesca | reverse complement strand
ATATAAAATATGATAAAATTTTCATCGATATTCGATATTTTCTCGATATAATTTATTTTAATTATATATTGTAATTTATTTTATTTTATTTTGCTTAACATGTAACTCTAAAATATATATACATACGTACAAGAATTCTACTAATTTTTATCACTATTGTTGCAAAAATAGATATTTAATTTTGGAGTTTTTTTTTAAAAATATTTTTGCTAAAGTAAATTGTTCTATTTGTATTTGATAACCTCAAAAAAAATAAATTATTTTTAAGTAAAGGTAAAAAATGATATATTTATTAAAATGACGAAAATGCCCTCAAAATTTAACGGTGTTAGTAGTCAGGGTATCAAAATGCTAACGGAATGAAACTTTGGGTATGAAAATGCAAGTTTTTGATACTTCAGTATGAAAAATGAAAGTAGCATCATAGTTCGGGTGGTGTTTTGTAATTAATCCTAAAATTGGCTTACATGAGTTTCATTCACTTAATTCTTCAACTGCATGAACTATTAAAACAAAGGCCCTCTTTCATGGCAATGATAAACATAGGCAGTGAATAAATAATAACCACTGATAGAACTAACAAACTGCAGATTGGATGGATCTACATGACTAGTGTCAAAACAGTTTGGCTACTCCTTAATTCCGTATTAAATGGAGAAGTACCAAGCTACATTAGACCTTCCCGAGGTACTAGACAATGTGATCTTTGATTGGTCATTTTTTGGTCGAAAATAGCAGAATTCAAATACAATGGGTTCAGGGTAATACTTAGGCTCCCAATGCTTCAAGGCTTCACCATCTCTTGTTTGCCGAAGATATGTTCTTGTCTGACACAGCAAATGAAGAAGAATGCCAGCAGTTTCGAAACATCCTGCACTTACATGAACTAGCTTCGGGCCCGGACTTCGGCAAAGAAAGTTGATCCGCTAAAAAAAAAAAGTGAACTAGCCTTCAGCAAGAATGTTGATGTGGCAAAGCAGTTATTTTCTGGGAGTTCAACGAGTCAACAAACATGAAAAGTATTGGGACTTCCTACCTTTGCAGGGCGCACAAAAACAGCAGCCTTTAGCTATCTTAAGGAGAAGCAAACTACTTAAGCAGTAAGCTGGCATGCAAAGGTTCATAGTGGTGTTAAGAAATTTTGATAGAAGGCTGTCGCTCAAACTATCCCAAACTATATATTGGCCTATGTGAGGAGTTACAACAACTCTGCTGGCTTTTGCTGGGGAGATTCAGAAGAAAAGCAGACGATACATTGGTCTTGGGATCGCTAATGTGTTCCAAAATAAGATGGTGGTATGGAGCCATGGAGGGATTCAAGAACGTACAATGATTTAGCCTCGCCATGCTAGCAAAACAAGGCTGGAGACTTGTCAAAAATCCCAAATACTTGTTGGCAGATTGTACAAACTACAAAGCAATTTGGCAGAGTGATTTTTTAGATGCAGAACTAGGTGAACATCCCTCATTCCCATGACGTAACGTTTGGGAAGCTAAAGAAGTACTTGCAAAGGGACTCAGATGGCAGGTTTGATATAATCTGGAGAGACAATTGGCTGCCAGATGCATACCCCAGGGCTCCCTGCTCTCACCATCACCACCACCTAGAGATGCACCAACGAAACGAAGGTCGCTGAATCAAATCAGTTCTTTGCTGGTAGAGAGCTGATTCGAAGCATACAACTCAGCACAGCAGAACAGCACCAAGACACATGTTAGTGCATTTCCAAAAAAAGACAGGTTATGGCATGGCCACAAGCAAATACTGCCACAAGAACAACCAAAGAGAATGCTTTCAAGGGCATGATAATCTGCTACAAAATACAGGATTGTTACTGGAGACCATCAACATAGGATCATAGTACCAGCTTCTATACCATTAAAAGTACTTTTTGTAGATATTGCATTGGTGAAAGTAGTATACAAGAATGCCATGTAGTATAGAGTAGTTTAAGCAAACAGAACAATGAAAAAGAAAACAAGAAAAAAAAAATATTGAATTGTTTTCTAAACTATGTTGTCAAAACTACATGCCTGAAATAATGCAAAACATGGTTCAGAGGTATAACCGTAAAGTATGTTTGAATTGTTTTGCTCAAGTAGAAGTTGCACTAAATGTTGCCAAATATTCAGCTACAGATCAATACAAAAAGTAAGTTCCTTCATTTAGTAAATTATGCTAACATTACATACAAATATACACAAAGGTACAATGCAGCCAATAATGCAGTTAACCTACTGGATTCTCGGGGCATACTTAGAGAAATAATATAACGAAAATACTTATCAGAACATTACAAAACCCGTCTTTCTTAGTATAGTCAAGAACAAGACTTTCATGGTACGACATGTCTTTGTAGTGTGCAAGAATCATCAAGTTCTCAATGTGCCAACATAAGGTTGTAAGCTTACCTGAAATATGATAGGTCTCTCTACTTCTTGTGGTTCAATCTTGGTAACACTTTTGTCAACCACATCAAGAAAGTTGTCCCCCCTCGGAAACATATGTTATACGTTTGGTAATGACAATAATTTCCATTTACGGATGAATACTCAGAAATATAAGACCTGATAAAATGCTCATACAGGGGAGAACCACCATGGAAGTAAGGTAACACTAACAGGATGGTAATGACACCCTTTGTGTAAGGCCAGAGTGGAAGCCTGTCAATGAAAACAATGAAGAAAAGTAAATGGTTTTCTGCTAAAAAGAAACTCATAGCAAAAGACAATTGAAATTGAGATCTGCAGAGTAAACCCATAACATATATGCGCCTGCATACATGGACAGAAATCAGTTAAGTTCACAAGTGAGATTTTGATGAAACCATGTATAAAAAAAACCAAACTGTGATTTCCACGCACAAAGTGGTAAGGTCACAGCCTGTTACCAAGTAAAATCCACATGGACTGACAAGGAAAGCAGAACATTAAACACCAAAGATTACTGGAAATGTATATGCGGACTATGCAGAGTTTGCAGCAGTTACAATTCACTTACAAAGATTGGAAAATCATGAACATCTCTATAAAGCATTTATATTCTTTGACAATGATACTGGTGTATCAATAACAAAAAGACCCGCAGCAAGTCTGTTTTGTATTTTAGTGGATATTTAAATTATATAAATTGTTTGAAAAGCCTATTTTCAGTTTCGTGTTCCATTTGTTATTAATCTGATTAACAATACTTACTGAAAACAAATCATAATACGAGTAACAACTAAAATATAAAGCTCCTTTCAAAAAAATAAAATATAAAGCTCCGAAAAACATAAAACCCGCAGCAGAGTGCAGGCAATCTACCTAGTTGGATGACTAGTGCTATAACCATGGGAAAAAAATAACCACCACCTTATCTTACAAAGAATCAGAAAACTAAAGTTTGATAACATTAATAGTAGAAATATCGGATGGCTGTAGTTTATGACCCCCTTACCTAGAAACCATCAACACAAGAAATATCTACTACTTTCTCAGGCTCCATCCAGAAAGTAGTGCTTTCAGGAAATTTACTTGTGCGTGATGGAGGAGTATTAAATGCAAGATGATGACTTAATTGAGCTCTGGACTCCACAACTTATGTAAAATGAGGAAGAGGTAATCATAGTTACCCAAGATTCACCTACGGAGGGCTTGGTTTCCTTTGCTTCATGCAAGTTGAAAAAACAATTGGATCCAAAAGAGCAACACTGATGCCAGCAACGCTCTCTCCGCTTTTTTATATTGGGACCTTCCTCCATTGATTCCACATAAAACTCTCCAGAAGGAAAGCTCCTAATCCTACTCAGTATATTCTAATTCAATTTTTGTTAGCTTCTGAAGTCTCAGCAGCACAATTCTACTCTTAACAAGGAAAAAAAATGAATAAAGTAAATAAAAAATACAGAGAGCAATAAGAACTACCGGCATTCAAGAATATGAAATGTGTGTATGTGAGTGAAAGAGGGACAGACAGAGTTCAGAAGAAAAAAATGAATTCTGAAAAATAATTACAGACTAAGGTTCATTACTGGTGCCAAGAGAAAGGTCTTTCAGAAACAGCAAAATAGTTTCAATAATTAATGATTAGAAGCCAGATAGCTTGTATCGAGTCTCATAGGAGTGATAGAACGTTATTGAGAGAAGCATTTATCTCTTTATTGTTACATGTTACCAACATAAATATTTGTTACTACAACAAAGTAGTGCACTCCAAAGTCCATGTTCTATTTATGCAGATTGCCTTTCTGACAGTGCCATTAACATCTGCCAATTTTAATCCCAAGTATACATCAACCTTTAGAATCAAGAAAAAGAGGGAGAGGTCAGGGAAATGGTATTGAGGAAGAGTAGAAAGTATTCAGATCAACAAAGAATTGCAGAAACTTACAGCTTGTGCAGCTTATCTATTATAACAACTTAAACCACAAAACCATTTACTGTAAACAGTTGAGATTTAGAGCTAAGGGCAGAGAAGAACTGTCTTTAATTCATAGACTATAAACCATAGGTATGAAACTCATTGTGTGGATTTTCAGTAAGGACATGTTAATAGTGACATACCATTGTAGCCTCCTCCAAAATTGCTGCTTGACCCATCTGCACGTCCATCTCTCTCTTTTCCGCCACCCACACACATGCGTTATCTTTTTCTTCGAACCTGAAGCAGGAACCTTTCTGGTTAACTTCATGTAACCCACACATTAGAGCATTTGAGTAAAATTTCAACAAATACGTATATCATAATTATAACTCAACTTCCATAAAGGTAAGAATGGAGATACATCAACTTTCCCATCATTTTATAATTTTTTTTCTACATGGATAGGGCTATGTTAAAGATTTTTATTGACTTTCCCAGAATAAAGGAAAGACACTATTCACATTAGCACCTTCTAGTTTGAAAATTCCTCAACTAAGTATACATCTCTAAAGCATTTCGGTGTTGATTTTATTTCTGTGAGAAACATGACTCTTCTTAATAAGAAGGGTAGAAATAGTGAATTACAGTGAATTACTATATAACAAAAAAAAAATTGTACAAAACAGCCTTACATACCTTTACCTCAGATAACTAGAGCAGCAGTCACCAGTCAACATTGTAAACTTTGAAGATGTAGATGCCACAAAAGAGTGATTGTTCCTCACCTGTCTCATTATCAGACACCCACTATCTGTGGGTGCATCGGAAGGTAGGGTTGAGGATTATAACCCTCTTTTCTCAGCTCTAGAAGAAGAATGTTGAGCAGTGAATGTAATATAGCAGATTGTGGGTGACTTGTGTCCGCTGCAACAAATACATGAGTCTTGTTGTTGACCTCGATCCAACTGTACCCAGGAATTTTCTGAACTCCTCTTTCGTTCATCAAATTTCGAACCCTACGCATGTTCTCCCATTGTCCAGCATCAGCATATATATTTGCGAGTAGCATATAGTAGCCTGAATTTTCTGGTTCCAAGTCAAAAAGATGTCTTGATGCTTCTTCAGCAAGCTCGATGTTTCCATGTACCCGACAGGCTCCAAGCAATGTTCCCCAGACACCAGAACCTGGGGAAAATGGCATGCTCTTTATTGTTTCAAATGCTTCGTGTAAACGTCCAGCACGCCCAAGTAGATCTACCATGAGGGCATAATGCTCTGACGAAGCTGGAATCCCATATTCCTCAGTCATGCAGCGGAAATAGAGAATTCCATCATCAACTTGGCCTGCATGGACACAAGCAGATAACACACCAACAAAAGAGACATGATCAGGTAGGATTCCGTTATCTAGCATATCACGAAACAGACCAAGAGAGTCCTTAAGGCGACCATGATAACCATAAGCAGAAATAATGCTGTTCCACGAAACTTCATTCTTCTCTTCCATTGAGTCAAATACATGGCGAGCAATAACTAAGTTTCCACATTTGGCATACATATCAATGAGTGCACTCTGGGCAAAAATATCAGAACTAAATTCACTTTTAATAATGAAACCATGAATCTCTTTCCCATAATGAAGTGCTGGTAAGTTTGCACAAACAGAAAGTATAGCTGAAAAGCTTACACAGTCATACTTAACACCTCCCATCCCCATGTGACGAAATAGATCCATTGCATCTTCTGGTTTACCATTTTGAGAATAGCTTGTTAACATGGAATTCCAACATATTGCATCTCTTTCCGACAATCTTTTGAAAACTAGATGAGCAAGATCAACCCTTCCCGATTTTGCATACATGCCAATAAGGGAACTACCTACATGAAAGCTTTTATCAAGCCCGTGCTTGAGGATATTGCCATGCAATTCCTTTCCCAATTTCAAAGCAGCCAGACCAGCACAAGCTGGCAGAATACTTGCCATGGTGAGAGTATTAGGCCTCAAATTCTCTCTAAGCAACCATCTAAAAATTTCCAATGCATCAGTGTTCATCCCGTTAAGGACAAGCCCTGAAATCATAGCAGTACACATCACGACATCAGTTCTGGTCCTTTGGTTGAAAATATTGCGTGCCATATCCACGCTTCTGCACTTGGAATATACATCAATAAGTGCACTTTTCAGATACACATCAAAAGGTACACAGTGTCTAATAATGTAACCATGAATTTCTTTAGCTTGCTTGAGGTTAAATGGTTGAGTAACGGACGGAAGAAAGCTCGCCAATGTAATGGAGTCAGGTTTGACACCAGCAGATATCATCTCATCAAACAAACCTGAAGCCTCACTCATAAACCCATTTTGTATATAACCAGAAATCATCCCATTCCATCTCACTACATCAGTTCGTGGCATCATATCAAACAACTTACGAGCGTCAGACAAGATATGACATTTAGAGTACACGGCTATCAACGTATTAGCCACTGAAGAATGCGACTCCAGACCATAAGCAACAACTAACCCATGGAGTTGAGTACCAAAATTAATCATGGCTTCTGAGGCACAAACAGACAAAACGCAAGAAAATGTCACCGCATTGGCCTTAATTTCACTGCTTCTCATTTCCATAAATATACCAACAGCATTACTGAACTCCCCCTTTTTAGCATATCCATGAAGCATGACATTCCATGAAACACAATCTTTGTGGGACATTTTATCAAACACGTGCCGTGCATCACGTATACAGCCATTGTTGACATACAATTGAAGTAAAGAACTACCGGCGTATATGTCAACCTCAAAACCCATGACCTGCATTGAATCATGCACTGCTCTACCCAATCTCACATTATTCAAACCACCACAAGCCTTGATTACACTAGGAAAAGTGTACTTGTCAGGTGAAACTCCAGCAGCCAACATCTTGTAATAAAAGAGCATGGCAAAATCAAAGCGGCCCAATACACTAAACCCTCTAATCATACAGTTCCAGGGAAAAATACAGTTCAAATCAAGGTGATAAAACAGGTTCTTGGCATCCACAACACTAGCACAATGGAAATACATGCCAAGGAGCTTTGCGGCAACAAGACTATTTTCTAAAAGCCCAGTGCAAATAGCATGTGAATGAAGTTGTCTACCTGGTTGAATAAGAGAATGGTCACTGCATGCTTGCAACATAGTATCAAACTGGGTTGCCAAAGCTGGTTCCAAGTTGAGCAAGTAGTTGGCTTTGGTATGCATGGACTTGGAGTTGTCTAGTGTAAAGGGTCTATAAAACGAACACAACATCCTCCTGTACATGTCTTTTTACAGCAAATGAATTATGTATCAAATGCTTGTGATTCAAAATCGAATAAAGCATAATCTCAGAAACCCATTAAACAAGCTCAGAATTGATACCTGAAGAGGGCGAAAAGTGGTGGGTTGAGTAGAGCTCTCTAATTCAGTCTCTCTTCTCTGTAACCCTGGCTTATGCATTGACCCATGTTTCAGGAGTTGAGGAAACCAGGGGAGATCTGAACAGGTGCACCCACCGTCAGCGAGGCTGAAGCAAAGAATGATCGAGTAATTCAGCGTTAGACAGTCCGTAGTTTTTCATGGGTTTGTGGTACAAGGTGTATTATGTAAAACAGTCTCATCCCCCCTAATCCGGGGTAACAAAGTTTTAACCCAACGCCTCTTCACTAATCTCGACCCGTGGATGGATAACGTGTGTGTCAACCTCAACAGAGCTCTCGTCCTATCTTGGTTAGACGAGGATTCTGACTTTCTTCTCCAGCTCGTGAGGAGAGAACGTCAACAGTTCGCTGAGGAACTGCAATGTTACGAGACGAGGACTTTCAAAAAAAAAAAATAGTTTTGCTCATGTCTGAGAACATTGTTAAGCCTAGCAGCATGATATACTTACTAGGTACTCTCAGAATGGGGATGGCTTGAAGGCAATCCAGTTTTTTCTTAACATGTGAGCACAAGGAGTTGAATCCAATCAGTTCACATTTCCTAGTGTATTGACTGCATCTGTTTTGGTTTCAGCTCTTAGTTTTGGGGCTCAGGTGCACGGATGCATTTTTCAGATTAGTTGTGGGCTTAATGTGTCTGTTCAAATTATATTGGTTGACATGTTCTTTCTTGGAACTCGATGATTGATGGGTGTGTAAGACCCCCGTTTAGGGTTTAGGGGTCCACACGAGAAGCTTTGTCTTTGTTTAGAGAAATGCGTACAAAAGAAATGAAGATTGATGCTTATATGTATCCATCTGTTCTGAAATCATTTGTTGCGTTGAAGATTGATAATAGTTAAGAAGTGATTTGAGGTTTATCAACTTCTAGGCAATGCCCTTGTTGATATGTATGCAACAAGTAGACTCTGCAGTTGTCCAGTTGAGATGTTTAGGCAATGCTCTTTTGGTCTTTTTTTTTTTTTTTTTAGTTGTAGAGGAATTTTGTAAGTTTATTGATGGTATGATTATGTTGTTTCAGTCGTTGAAGGTTTAGTAAATTTGAAATTGAATTAAAATTTGTTTAGTCTTTGTAATTTAAAGTTATTATCTGTTTAGTCATTATGGTTTTATTTTAATCTGAATGGTCCTTATAGTTACGATTTTTCATCCAAATAGTCATTCCGTCAATTTTTTTTGTTACAATACTAATATGGCCGTTAAAGATATTATAATTTTTAACAGCTACGTCAGCTATTTAATTGAGAAAATTAACGAAATGACCATTTATATGAAAAATCGTGACTTTAAAGATCATTCAGATTAAAATAAAACCATCAGTACTGAATATATGTCGACTTCAAACCACAAAGACCATACCGTATTTTACCCTTTTAAATTTCTTATATGTATGTGTTAAATTGTTGGACAACCCTCTGTATTTGAATTTGATAATGTGCACACTCAAAAACATGAGAATGGGGTCGTTTTCTTCTATTTCTGCGATTTACCTTATTCCTTATAGGCTAGCAGTTTTAGTCTTATTTTTTGTTCTACTTGGGCTTTAAAACACAATTATGTAACCAAAGAAAAAAAGGAATTTGCCCTAAAGTTCATTTCTTTTGGTCGGAGAGGGGCGCTCCTAGTAAGCTCTGTTGTGATTTAATCGTTTGACAGTTGACACACCATATTTTTTTTTTAGAATTGACCGTTGACACACCATGGTTATTCAAAAAAGATAAAAGGAAATTGAAAAAGAAGAAATGGGGTCGGTTAAAAAAGAAAAAGAAGTGAAGTCCAGAAGATGGGAACGGATAAAGAACAGAGTGATCCCCGACTCCCCGTTTAAACTCATAACACAGTTCTACAAATGATCACCTTCAAAGTTTCATAGATGTAAAATTTACAATGTTGAAGTGGATTGTGCTTGACAAGGCACAGTTGTACCCATTTTGTGCTTCTGATGTGCCAAATACCCATTCAGCTATTCTCAAGAAAAAAAAAAAAAAAAAAAAAAAAAAAAAAACAAATTTGTCCAGTTTACCTTGCCTTAATCACACATTCAAAGGCACATAAAGATTCTGCTTTATTGTATTTACTGGAAAATTATGTACGAATATATGGAAAATTAAATCTTAGGCACAGAGAGATTCTCAGATGGATTTGCATGAATAGTATGGAATGATTTTTTTGTTTTTAGAAAAATTAATAATTCATTAATCGAGGGACAAACCTAATTAGGACACTCGCAAAAACGAGATCGAAAAAGCAACTAAAAATAAAGAGCATGAGTCTCTAACTCAATCAAACTAGAAAGAATGAAATGAAACCAACAGCTCACTAATTTATAGACCGAATATCCTACAAACAAATAAGAAAATGTAACAGCATCGACTAATTTGCCACACCCATCATCTATGCATGCTAACATTGTCGTCGCTGGCTAGCAACCGTGAGATGATCAGGAGTGCTAAATCGGAGCACTGCCCGAGTAATTGATGCAAATCAAGTCACAATGCATAAATCATATGGAAAACCACGACCTAGAGGGAGAGCTCCCTTATAACAACACCATACAATCCACCATCGAATCCCAAGTCATGGAAGAAAAGAGGCTCACGAGAGAGGACCGAGAACCGTATCTAAGTACAAGAAGTTATGGAGTACTATCTAGAATGCCAAAGTACCAAAGAAAGGGGGTCTACAAGTTTGGAGGTCATGTGTTGATAACTTGATATCCTGCCACATAGACGTAGCTTGAGCACAAAAGGATATGTGAGAACTATCATGTGTCCAATGTGCGTCGGAGGAGTATAAGCAATGTCCATTTCTTTACGCAATGTGGATATGCCCAAGAAATTTGAAATGCAGCAAACCTTCTAGTACCTTGATGGGCATAACTGACTTGAAAGACTGGCTAATGAAGTTAACAAACAGAGTAAGCAAAATAATTCAGCAAAGTGATGATGTTGCTCTGGGCCTCTTTAGAAGAACAGAAACTCAAATGTGTGGGAACACGAAGCAACAACCAAGAGATGTTCTACTGATGGCAATGGGATGTGGGAAGAATTTGTGAAGGCCAATACTCCTCAATCAAGAACAGCAAAAAGAATGGAAAAGATAAAGCCAAGTAACTGGTAAAAGATAGGTCATACCATAGAAGTTCAGATCCCCTGCAAAAGATGCCTTGTTGCCAGTAAAAGAGAAAAAGAAAAAGAATGGAAAAGATAAAGCCAAGTAACTGGTAAAAGATAGGTCATACCATAGAAGTTCAGATCCCCTGCAAAAGATACCTTGTTACCAGTAACAGAGAAAAAGGGCAAGGGAACTGCAATAGGAACGTTGATACCAACCTGTTTCAAAATAATTTAGAAATTGATATAAAATGTAGGCTAGTGTTATTAACTTGTGTTATTAACACATCTCGTCTATTTTGTCAATAGATCTAAAATGTATATATATAAACTTATCTTGCCAAGTTGTTCTTATTAAGTTGACCATCACAATTCATCAGCAATATAGCTAGAAGGATAAATGTAAAGACTGCCCAGCACAGCCAAGTAACAATTATGATATAGTTGTTTTGTTGAACTTTCTATCGGTCCAGTTATTTTTCTTGCAAATTCAGCTACATAAGATGCAAAAAAGAATGAAATTACCTACCCAGCCTCAATTTCTGTCTGAAATTTTTGCGGAGTGGATTTTACGCATCAAGGTGTACTTACACCATTAATGTGCAAGTCCTCAAATCGCCGTATGCGCAGACACAAAAGGAGGGGTGGGCTAGAGTTTGCTACAACCCACCTCAATATTTTGGGGTTGAAAAAATTTATACATATTTGCAAAGTTTTAGCACCCTTCAAGAAAAAGTCATTATCATCCAGGTATATCAGTACATGTAAATATGCAGGTGTAGAGGAAATGTTGGCTTTCAATGTGTAACCATTGATCCCTAATTTTTATTTATTTTTGATAAAAGAAAAGAATATATTAGATGAAGGTGCCTCTAATGCACCCGAGGTTTACAATGTCAAATGCAAGAGCAGAAGACGCTTCCGGGGGAACACACTCCTCCCAGCAACGTAGGTTACTCAGCTTATGTCCAAGATTGGCCAATCCACAAAATTTGCTTCCTTAAACACATGCTGAAAGCATACAAACTCAAAGGAATTAGTCAAGACTTGATATCATGAATTAGTTTGAGTAACTTCCACGGAGGGGTGGAAACTCCATTCACGGCTTCAATCCCCGTGGTCAATCACCATTGATCCCTAACTGGTGTTTGGAATACATATTAGTCATGTTGAGGAGAACTTATATGTATAAGTTGGCGTGAAAGTGATTATATATGTATGTTACCGTAATAATGTATTATTTGAAATTAGATCAATTATACTATATATGAAATATGAATTGTATACATCTTTGAGTGTTTTGGTACTTGTTATGACTCAAACTTTGGCTCTAAATTTCTCTTGATATGCCATGGAGGGATTTATGATTTATCTCACGCAAGTTTATGGAGACCTACAAAAAAAAAAAAAAACAAAAAAACAAAAGAAAAGAAAAGGGCGAAGCCCAATAAATAGAACACTATATAACTTAGCCTACCCTAATTCTAAATCCTAATTCCGTCCCTGCGTATAAACCTTTAATTCTTTTATTTCATTTTCATTTTTGATCCGATCAAATTAAAAGTCCATAATAAGAGTACCTTTTTATTCGACCTCATGTCCTCAGCTCTTGTGTTGGAAACACTTAAACTATTGTTTTGGGTTTCAATTGCATTCACGGTATTAAAATATATGCATGATAATGCAACGTGGATGACCGGACCAAAATATTGCATATTAGTTACTCGGTTCACCTGCACCTTGGTGCGTAGAAGAATTTCGATTTCTGTTGACAAAGCTTATTGCCTCTTCTGTTAGCCTGGCATTAAGAACAAAAAATACAAGTCAGCAATCTCCATGCCAGAAAAAGAAAAGAAGTGACTCGCTGAGAAACAGTGATTGAGTATGTTTCTGCATAATCCCGGGGACTATGTAGAGTCACGGTGGAACATGTACAATAAACGATCATGAACAAGAGACAATGACATATAGTGGTTTATCATATCATCGGAGGACATGGCTACATCCACTTAAGCTTCTACTATCATGGCCAATAGGCCATTGGTGTTACAAGAACTCTCCAAGATGGAGTGAGTAGGGATCATCATCCATCATTTTTCTTTCTACATATGGGAAGCCTTTCTTTTATAGCTAAAAAAGGTTTCCTCTTATTACATATTTCTGATAATGGTTCATCATATCATCGGAGGACATGGCTACATCCACTTAAGCTTCTACTATCATGGCCAATAGGCCTTTGGTGTTACAAGAACTCTCCAAGATGGAGTGAGTAAGGATCATCATCCATCATTTTTCTTTCTACATATGGGAAGTCTTCCTTTTATAGCTAAAAAAGGTTTCCTCATATTACATATTTCTGATGTGGGACTAACTACACATATATCTTATCATTGTGTCTTTTTGTGGAGCATGGAGAAACACCTTCCCGATGTAGTACAGATAATCTTTCACCATGACGAGGTAGGATATACATCATATCTATAAGTTTCCTGACTGGTCTATGGGCGGAGAAGGTAGTTCCCAACTACCGACTACAAAGTGTTAATAATATTATATAGAAGTGTGGATCGTAATTACAGGAATGTAAATTTCAGCTCCTAAAAATTAATATACGGTGGCAGCAATTATTAATATATAAATATAAAAACGAACACACGTCTTCTGGTCAAGTAATGAAAAAGTAAGGTCGTTTCCAAGTCTTTCAAATTCCAAGGCCAACAGATGAGAATTTGATTCGATGCTGCCGTCCGTAACCACAGGAAGACGCTGAAGCTCAACATGGGTTTACTGGGTGTTCTTGGATTTGTGCTCCAATGCTTTGATGTTCTTGCATGGTGCGCTTTCTTTATGATGAACTCCTTGGTAAACTTGAGAAAAATTCCCTGAGAATATAATAACATTTTTGGGTTTGACTATGATTTACTTGCAGGCCTCTCTTTGCTCTGCTCTATCCTCTGTAAGTCTTTCTCTGACTTAACAACTGTAATATATAACTCATGATGATGATGATGATGATCATCATCATTCTTACAGGTATTCTTCCATAAGAGCAATCGAGACAAATTCCATTTCAGATACTCACAAGTTAAATACATATTGGGTCGTTTTCTCATTGATCTTGCTCTTTGAACATGCTTTTATGAAGCTGCTTGAATGGTAGTTCTCTATTCTTTTTATTTTCTTTTGCTTTTTCTATTGGGTATTTCTGTTTTTGATTATCCAATCAATGAAGGAAAGAAATAATTGTGGAACCTTGTATAATGTAGGCAAGAGAACTGTATTGACATCCTATTTGTAATGTGAACATTATGCTGTGAATTTTCTCCAAATATCTTTTTTGTTCTTTTTTCTTTCTTTCAATTGAAATGGTTATCCCATGGTTTTATAACTTTTATTTCTAGCTAAATACTGGAATACTGTGCGAAATAAACAGATAAGTAGCAGTAAAATTGAAAGAGGAATGTTTGAACGTTTGCTAGCCTTTACTAGAATCAATATAAGAGAAAAACTTTTCACACTGTGGTTGACTGAATTGCTGGACATATAGTGTCAAGCTATGGAACGTTGAATTGACATGACATATCCAGTGTTTTTTTTAGATGTAGATGATCCTCATATTTAAAGAAGAGGATTATATGAACTTTCTGTTCTTTTTTGTTCTCTGAAGCATTTCAAGCTTTTCTAATAGATGTTATTTCTCATTTCAGTTTCAACCTCAATGTCACATCACATTTATTCAGTTTCAACTTTTTTGTTCTGCATATACATATGTTATTGTTGAGATATGAATCCCACATCAGGAATATGGGACCTTGCCTGTGGGTTTATAAGGGTTTGGGCCACTCCATCCATTGCCAATTGGTTTTGGTTGTGAACCCAGACCACTTCATCATGTATATCTGTGAGGAAGCTTTCATTTTTTTTTTTTCTTCTTTCTTTTTTTTTTCTTTTTTCTCAAAGACAGAGAGCTACTTAGTGTGATATCAGTTAGGTTGTTTATGACAAAGTAGTGAATCTGGTTATTGCTGATATGTAATATATTTTTCATTAACTTTTGTTTTCTCTTTGCCAATTCCGTACCTGTCAGCTGCTCGCTCTGGCCATACATGAGGCTGCTGTTTGTCTTCTTTTTGGTGATACCACATTTTGATGGTGCCTTGTATGTCTTTAAACACCTTATCTGTCCATGTCTCTCCATGGATCCTCAAATTATATTTAGCTTGTTTAAAAAGCGGAAGGAGTCCTTGGTTAGAGAAAACTTTCTATCTGAGGTGGAAAGATATGTAAAGGAGAATGGATATGAAGGTTTGGAAAAGTCTATCTCTTGCAAGGTAAGCAGATCTTGTTACTTGTATATTTTATTTATTAATTATATAAATGAATGCTTCAAAATTTATACTTTGCGAAATTACACATTCAGTTTTGGGCAGCAAGACATTTGATGCAATCATTGTTAAGAGGTTGATTACTAGTTCCAGTCCTCCTGTCTCACTTCAATTTTAGTCGATGAAGACAAATATCGATGTAAAGTTAAATGCACTTTCTACCATGGATAATGAAGCGGTAGAATGCAGAACATCCTGATGTGATTCATAAGATTTCATGGTCCTTTTAATACAGTATCAGACATTTGAGTTAGATAATTGGCGTATAATTTACAAAGGGATACAAAAGATTATAGTTGTTGAACGTGATCATGGAAAAAGCCTGAAAATCTTGCTTTCTTTTATTACTTCTTCTTGCTTAGCTATCTAGTTGATGATAGGCCTAACTTCTTAGTTAATGATCTGATCTTTCCTTGTCTTTTCATGTAGTCAATATCCATAAAGCCAAATGGTGGACAGCATGGTATGCAGGTAATGGTGAAAAAGAAGGAAACAACTGATAACCAAGTAAGATTTTGCATGTATTAAAATCTTACAAGTATATTGTTAGTAATAGTATGTTGATAGTATAGTACTTTTTTTTTTTTTTTTTTTTTTTTCTAGTTGAAAAGGTCATCCATTATATTGATAGCCATTTGTTGTAGTTCATGTACAAGAGTATGCACATTTCTTCCAAAATGCTTCCATTCACTTTGCTATATCTTTGGTGGTGGGGTTGCGTCTCATTTGAACCAAATGTTTTTGTCGTCATTCTGTACGCCAGTCATCAATTTGCGTTTCACACTTTTTTTTGGAACATTATGTTCTTAGAATTGTTCATTTTAAGAGTTAAAAGAAAAAAAAATTAACTATATTTTGAACCTTGTTTCATTGTATTGCAGGTTAGTGAGGCAGAGCCTATTCTCACTGTCAATAAAGATAGATCTTCTGCTATGCAAATGAAAGAAAAAACCATTGAGGTTGCAGCAGACAGAAGAATTCTGGAGACTCCGCCTTCAAAGAAAGTCCAAAAGGAGTTGACTGCAGTCAGTGTGCTAGCAACTCAAACTGATGCAAAAAACAATTGAGGTTGCAGCAGACAGAGGAATTCTGAAGACTCTGCCTCAAAAGAAAGTCCAAAAGGAATGGACTGCAATCAGTCCGCTACCAACTCAAACTGATGCAAAAACCATTGAGGCTGCAGCAGAAAGCGGAATTCTAAAGACTCCGCCTCCAAAGAAAGTCCAAGGGGAGTTGACCGCAGTCTGTCCGCTGCCAATTCAAACTGATGCAACTTTTAATTTCCCTCTCGGTGGTAATAAACACAATGCTACATATGAGGCAAAGCCTAATCTCACTCTGACTGAAAACCATACTGTTCCAGCTGTGAAAGTTAATGAAAAGCCGATCCAAGTTGGAACAGGTATGGAACATCCCCAGTCACCTAAACAAGTCCAGAAAGAGTGGACTTGTGCTCTCTGTCAGGTAACCACTAAATGTGAAACAACTTTGAATTCCCACCTGCAAGGGAGGAAACACAAGGCTTCATATGATGCACTGAAAGCAAGGAACCAGGCATTTGTGCCCACGATTTCCCCAGCTTCAACTGCAAAGACATCCCATCATCCAAATAAGGAGCCAGGAAAGAGCATTCCAAGCAGTGGAGTGAAACAAAAAGTTACTTCAAATGAACACATGCAAGCCCAGAAAAAAATTAGTCCAATTACAAAGCTCGATAAACTGAAAGAGGTGCTAGTAGATGGCGTATCCAGCAATGGCCTGAAGGGGAAAAGTGCTATACATCTTGAGAAGGTACAAAGTCAACAACCGAAGCGGAATTCCCCTTTGTGGTGCACAGTTTGTAGCATACGCTGCCCTGGTAAGATTGACATGATGTGTCATCTCAAGGGAAGGAAACACAAGGAGAATGAACAACGACAAGAGAACCTACCACAATAGAACCTAATCAAGGTTGCAGGGATGAATAAGCCCAGGGGCATTTGTGATACCGCAACAGGTGAGTTTGACATGGTATATCATCTTGAATAAAGTAATTGCCGCCATAGTTTATGACCAGAAATGCAGGTTCTGGAGAGAGATGCTTAAAATAGATATATTCTGATTTATTTTTCTTTGTTAAGCAACTGAAAAGACATTTCCTTGTATTCCTGGTGTCATCTCAAGAAACAAACATGATCTGTTTTAGTGTTTTAAATCTTGTTATATGATCAACATGAGTTGCATCCGTAATGATCGGGTTGTGCTATATTGACCTGACTAAATTACTCAACATGTAATGAATAAACACAAACCTAATTGGCTTACATGAGTTTCATTCATCAACAATTAAAACAAAGGCCCTCTTTCATGGCAATGATAAACATAGGCGGTGAAATAGAACTAACAAAATGCAGATTGGGTGGATCTAGTCATGACTAGTATCAAAACAGTTGGCTACTCCATCTTTGATTGGTCATTTTGTTCAAATACAAAAGATTCAAGGTAATACTTTGGCTCCCAATGCTCCGAGGCTTCACCAGTTGACCATGGTTAGATAAGTTCAAGAAAACGGACATATGTCATGCATCTAGGTGGGTGGGGATAAAAATGAGGAAATAAGGTGGGGCAGTAATAGACATCAACTTTATTGTTTGAAGAAATCTTCGTCTTCTCTCATCTTAAGCTAGGAGCATCTTTCTTTGACTTCTAAGGAGAAAAAGAAAATCTCGAAAGAGACGCTACATCCATGATCCATCCCATGTTTCGCACTATGTATATGTTAAGAAGTTCTGGGAAACTCAATCTAATTCCAGCTGCAGTATTCAATTTAAAGTCTTTTCAACACTGAACAGAGCTGAATCAAAGACTAGAGAAAGTAATAATTCCTTTTTCTTTGTTTCTGTTATCTTTAGAGCAAGTCATTTGTGTGCTCGGTGTATGACAATTATGAATTATCTCATCGGCCAACGCTAACTCTGAGCTTCCAATGCAACAACATTAAGATTATATGTTAACTAGCAGAGGTTGTTTCTTTGACATTCGCTTAGTTATATCAACTCCCCACTTCAGAACAAGAAAAGACAAATGTGGTAGGTTGGAAACAACTGAAGGAAAGAAGAGACCTTGATATTGATTTATTGTAATGGTACAATATTTTGTAGACAAGGCAACTATGCCTTTTGAGAAGTTGGCATGGCAAGATTAACTACACTGCTTCCTGGTAAATCCTTCCACTGCTGAGTTACCGTTTTGATCTGGGTGAAAAAGTTAACACCTGCCTTGCCTGTAATTTATTTAAAAAAAAA
>NC_020492.1:12285857-12298398 GCF_000184155.1 Fragaria vesca subsp. vesca | reverse complement strand
CTAAAACCGTTGAAGGTCATTAAAACTAAATCGAACTTTTGAAAGCCTTAACGATCACCAAATCATAGGAAATTTTGTAGAGGTGATCTACTCATATAGACCTAAGATATGAACGGTGGAGATGTAAAATTATAATCGGAAAGTTGGTGTAATGCCTTATCCCTATAAATGGCTTAAAATAAGGATCCCTCGTTGGAAGGGCCCTGTATGTATGTATGTATATATATATATATATACGAAAACGATATGAAGCGGACGTCCGCACCGAAGAAAAAGTGTGGACATCCCTCCGTTCTCCTCCATCCGGGGCCGACGACGGCGTGCCTCCACCTGAGCGGACACCAGAGGCGTCCCCGATCACTTTCTCTTCCCGGCGAGTCCGCTGAATTCCAGTTTGCCAGCGAGATCGACCTTGTCTGAAGTTTTGGGTGGAGGTTGCTGCCCACACCTTCAAATCGATCTCACCGGCAAGAGAAAGTGATCGGAGATGCAGCTGGAGTCCGCTCGGGTGGAGGAGCGCCGTCATCGGCGCCGGATGGAGGAGAACGGAGGGATGTCCGCACTTTTTCTTCGGTGCGGACGTCCGCTTCATAGCGGGCCTCTATATATATATATACATATTTAAACTTATCTTGCTAAGTTGTTCTTATTATGTTGACCATCACAATTCATCAGCAATACAGCTAGAAGGATAACTGTAAATACTGCCCAGCAGAGCCAAGTAACATTTGTGATACAGTTGTTTTGTTGAACTTTCTATCAGTCCAATTATTTTCTTGCAAATTCAGCTACGTAGGATGCTAAAAAAATGTAATAACCTGCCCAGCCTCAATTTCTGTCTGAAACTTTCGTGCAGCTACCCCAGATGAAGTAAATATAGAAGCACCATTGCCATATCTGTTCCGCACAAAAAAAAAAAAAACATTAATAATGAACCGCACACATTAATTCAGGAAAATGTTCTAATTAAGGGAATAAGGGAAGCAATAATGACTACCTGTTACTGTTAACAAAGCTTATTGCCTCTTCTAGACTGTTAGCCTGGCATTAAGAAGAAAATTTAGGTTAGCCATGTCCATGCCAGAAAAAGAAAAGTGGCTCGCTGAGAAACAGTGATGAAGTCATCTAAATACCTCCAAACAAAGAAGAACTGGACCAAATATCTCTTCCTGCACAAAAGGTAGAAGATAATAAGTTCGAAATTTGAATTTCAAGTTATTTCATCATCATCAAATCAAAACAATTGGCCACCAGGTACTAACATAGGTGGAGTTAGTTGAGAGGATGAACTCTCCTAACCACTGAAGAAAAATGATATCAAAGTTCATAATTGTGGAAATATCAATGTTCAAGACTTGAAGGATACTTCACCAACAGAAACGATGGCACTTGATATTTGATATGTAACAGGGATAAAATTTGCATCCCCTTTTCTACAAACCGCACTCCCCTCCATGCACATGTCCATTGGAAAATACTCATGGAGGGGCACCAATTTCAATCACATAAGAACTCATTTTGTAATGAAACTTAATATAATACCAATTTCAATACAAACTCAATTTGTAATGAAGTTTAATATAAACCAATCCAATTTACAGTGCACCAGAAACAATCCAACTTCAATCCCTATAACAATCCTCTTATGTGGGCCATAGAATTACAAGGGAAGATTGGAAGAATGCCCACCAGAAGAAGAATTTTAATAATTACTTTTCTTATTTCATATTATATTCTAGCCAGATATTAGATTTGTGCATATCAGTGGCTTCATAAACTGAAATCTTGATTATATTTTCATTCCTGACCTATCAATGCTCTCTATAAATTATGATTCATGCACCAAGAAAATATAATGGAAAATTTAAGGAAAATAATAAACCCCAAAAAAAGAAGAAGACCTTATAGCACTCCATGTCAGCCGTAACATTTGTTAAGATCGTAGGGCCAATAAAATTTCCATGCTCATAACCCGGGACCTGCTTGTCAAGCATAAAGAAGAATCAGTAAGCAAATCAATCTCTCTGAAAACCGAGTCAGTGGCATATTACATTATAGAACATAAGCGAATAGTGATCAAAATGAAGGTATTATATCTACAAGAAAGTACCACTATATTTCTCCCGTCAAGTAATAGCCTGGCACCACTATCAACACCAGATTGGATTAAATTGCATATCCGGTCCTTTGCCTGCGAGTGAATTGTGTAGCATTTCATTAGTAAAAACCTCGAAAACGACCACCCTGATGTCGTTAATGAGCTGATATCGCCGCTTTAACATGTTCTATTTTGGGCATGATTTTGTATCAAATTGATACTTTATAGAAAGGGTTTTCAAATATCACTATTGTGTCTCTTGGAAAATAAAAAAACATAATATTATCATAAAATTGGTCTTCAGGAAGAAGGAAAAAAAAGAAGGAACTTTCATGTACGTACTTGCTTGCTAATCACAGGACCAAGGTCAGCATCAGGTTCAGTCCCCGCAGTTACTTTTAAGGATTTGCCACCCTCCACAAGTTTATCCACCCTGGAAAAGAGAAATAGCTTAAAATCTAACCAGTTATTCATTTTCTTTTTGTAAGAAATGCCATAGACACATATGTTTGAGGGGGAGAAAACCGTAAGGATACCTATAAATATACAGATAAACACAGTAAAGTAGGTAGAAATTCATTTTCCTCTAATTACAAAGCAAATAAATGTATTTAAATATTATCAGTCTCCTTAAACATGTGGTTTGACTGGTTTTTCCAGAAATATAAAGGTATATTTCACATTAATGTGAAAATGGTTCGTAAATATCCTTTCACAGACCTATGTTTTACAAAAATGGAAAGAATTGGAACTCGAAATGTTCAGGAAGATTGGCCCAGGGTGGTGGTTTTACTTTACAAGTTAAAGAAGCTAGTGGTTATAGATTACCTAAAGATTGAGGAGGAGCATGAAATCCTTATCAACTTGAATCTAAAAGAAGAGTAGAACAAGTATCTTTTTGGCAAAAAGTAACATGAAGAGTATATGACAACATTTCAATTAGGTCTTCAGAAAACAGAATAATGTATCCACATTTTGTTTAGTCTTCACAAGAACTACATTTTTTTGGCAGCAATAGTAAATGGTTTACAATCTTTTCGTGTCATTATTTTCAAATGCATATACCTAGCACTTTAACAGCCAATAGAAACCTTTCAGTAGTCACACACACACACAGAAAATCAAACAAATGGAAAAGAGTAAAAAAATAAAAAACTATTACAAAACAACTAAACAACAAAAAGAGGCGCCATACCATGACTTTGACTCTCCAACGAAAACAACTGTGCTGAGTGCCATGCACCTCTGTCCTGCAGCACCAAAACCAGCGGCAACTAGAGCATTCAAAGTAGCATCGGGACTGGCATCAGGCATGACAATTGCATGATTTTTAGCCCCCATATTGGACTGAAAGTAGTTTATCATTGTAACTATATCAGTTCATCTTCAACAGTTGCAAGAGTATGAAAGCCACTAGTTCTCTCTTAAGAGAAGCAGTTAAATATGAAGCTGACTAACCTGAACACGTTTCCCTTTAGCTGATGCTCTTGAATAAATGTGCATACCGGCCTTTTGATGTAAAAAATGTTGTGTAAGAGTACAGCTAGGAAAACTAATGTAGCATGACAGTATACACACACACACACACACACACACACACACACACACACACACAGACACAGTTGCTATCCAGAGCGGAGGCCTGTGTTGAAATTGAAGTGTGGGGCTCCTTATTTGGCACACTTTCAGGTCACTTTTCACATCTTCGCTGTTGAGTGTCTAGAACATAATGTGTAGATCATTTCTGCAAAGTTTCTTCCAATTTGAAGATCATTTGGGGTTCCGTAATTGTGATTTACACGAACGGTTATGTTTGGACAAATTTTGTTTTGTTGATTCATTTAATCTAATTGGGTACCCAAATGATCTCCGAATTGGATGAAACTCTACAGGAATGATCTACACATTACGTTCTAGACACTGAACGGTAGAGATGTAGAAAAGTGACCTGAAAGTGTGCCAAATAAAGAGCCCCACACTTTAATTTCAAAACGGGGCTATCTATAAATGGTTAAAGCAGCTGTTCTATTTAAATATAGTATTAGCATCATCACGCATCTCAAAGAATATTGAAAAGAAAGGTAAAACGGGAATTTTAATCCCACAGATAGAGCTCATACTTCAACTCAAGAAATATCCTCAAAGTGACGATTCAAATTGAAATCGAAACTCAAACTAGCTCTCATTCTTAAAATTACACTTATATGCATCTCTTGCTTGAATGAAAACAACAGACAAACAATGAATCTATACTAATCCTCGTTAACTTCATATGCAGGCTATCAATTCAATTGCAGACTAAACCCTAAACCAACGAGGAAGACAACTGCCAGGACTCATTGAATCATCAAAGTGCAAATAATCATCAACTATAGGATTAATCATACATAAATACAACACAGGAACTGGAGCAGGGATGCAATCACAGTGAGGAAACTTACTGTATTAGAACCAACAAATGAAACAGCTCTGATATCATCATCATCACATATTGCATTAACAATATCCTGCCACAAAAATACTATGCATTCAGGAAAACCAAGATCTCATAGATAGCGAACTTATGGCATCAAAGTACCCAGAAATTTGCCTCTGGACAATCATTTCAAATTTTAACACAACTGTACAAAGTATGGCAAATCCAAATATTGAGATATTTACAGTTATATCCAACAATCTTATATTACAAAAAAAAAAAAAAAACAATTGCACCACACAATTTGTGGTTAGCCAAACCTGTTTGTGTCAAGGAGAAAATATGTTCTTCTCTAAATTACATGAATCAAACCCAAGAAAACCTTTGCCCGCTCACCGTTTCAGTACCTAGAAGAACATTCTCACTCAAACCCTTCATGCAATCAAACTAGATTATTTTGCCCAAGGATAACATGCATTGATTTTTTAATTTGAGAAGTGGAAAAGCTTTTGACCATATTAAAGGAATTCAAAGCTGCCATTAGCATCCCATTTTGGGTTAATGCTGATAAAATCTTCAGACAACAAAAAAAAAAAAAAAAAAAAAAAAAAGTAAAAGTTACCAGACCAAGTCTAAGGAAATTTAACTTCTTTTAGTGTACCCCCTTACTTTTGTTCTCACCAATATCCAATAGACATAAGACCCAAAAAGATAATAAAGTCATAGAAGAACTCACACAAGATAGATTCTCAAATGTACTTAAAGAAATAGAAAATACGAATTTAAAAGAATAAAAAAATAAAAAAATAAAAAAAAATAAAAAACTAAAAAGCAGTTGACCATACTTCTTAAAAAAATAAGATAAGGACAGTTCGAGTAAGTAAAAGTAGCTTGAGTGCACTCATACATTTGTTCCATGAACAATATTCAAGACACCATCAGGCAAACCAGCCTCCATTGCCAACTCTGCTAGCAGTACAGAAGCACCTGCGGCAAAGAAAGTACTGCCCCTCATCAGTAAGAAAAATTCAAAAGAAAATTATGTAAATACAATATAACATGAAAGATGATTTCAAAAGTAGATATACGCTTCTTATATGACTTCAAATATAAAACAGAGTACAAGAAAACTAATCCTATGATAATATCAACCTTCAAGTTCCCTAAGAAAAAGTTTCTTGTTTCACAAATAACATCAAGTTGAAACAGAAAAGAACCTACTTTGTTATCGCCTATAATAATTCATAGACTAACAATAGGAAGCATACTGTATCTTCGTCAAGTTTTAATTTTCTTAATGATTTCATAGTCAGAATGGAGAGGGAGGTAATGATCCAGGATTAGATACGCCAAATTATAATTAAGTCACAATCACCTGGATCTTTTTCTGATGGCTTTAGGATAAAAGTATTCCCACAGGCAACTGCAATTGGGAACATCTGCAGTGAGATCATGAGGCAAACAATTAGAATGGTAGATATTTTTTTTTTCTTTCTATGGAGAACTATTTCAAAGATCCGGGAGAGAAAATTAACATGGTAGTGGCTTTAGTGTGCTTGTGTGAAAAAAAAAATGTAAATCTGAAGGGAGGAAAAACACCAGAAAAACACTATAATAACAGAAGCTGCAGTGTTGAATCAAATGCATCATGACAGCATCTTGCCTAAGCATTTAGGTGAGATATATACAAACCTAGTTGTGTAAATTATGAACAAGAGAAAAAGGAGATCGTACGCTCACCCATAATGGAATCATTGCCGGAAAGTTGAACGGACAAATCCCAGCACAAACACCAAGTGGTTCTCTAATGCTAAACGTGTCAATTCCATTTGATACATTAGAAACGTATTCCCCCATTTGCAGAGTTGCTGTACCACAAGCATGTTCTACCACCTCTGAACAAGAAAAACACAAAGTAACAGAGCTTCATCAACACCACCAAACTCCAGTATTAAAAAGCACATGGTAGTATATCAACAGGAAAGCACATACACTAACCTAGCCCACGAAACACATCACCATGTGCATCCTTTAATGTCTTCCCTTGTTCTGTAGTAATATTCAAGGCCAACTTATCCTGAAAAGAGAATACAGCGATTAATATTACTCAACTAAAAAGGATTAACTCATCCTGGAAATTAAATACTCACAATGTCTCTCCGAATAAGCTCCTGCAGCTTAAGCATGACCCTTTGACGCGTCGTAACAGGTGTGCTACGCCATGTTTGAAACGCCTTCTTTGCTGAAGACACCGCGGCTTTGAACTCCTCATTTTTGGTCAAGGGAACTTTGGAAACAACTTCTTGCGTCGCCTATAAACCAATTATTAGTTAAAAAACAGAATCACACTCATAAGTTCTGCAAGCAAAAGCAATGAAAAAAAAAATACAAATTGAAGCATATATAAAAAACTTACAGGGTTTATAACATCGATAGACGCAGTCGATTGTGAATTAACAAAAGCACCTCCAATCAGATTGGGAACTCTCTGATATTTCAAACATAAACAAAAGCACAAACACCATCCAAATCATTCTATATGAACAAAACACCAAAATAGCTACTCAGAATCGCTCAACTCAAGCAAAACTCGAACCCTAAGACTTGATCGATTATTACCGGAGCCGCCGTGGAGAAATGAGAGCTCCGGACAGCGGAGATCGTCGCTCGAAAAGCATTGAGATTTCTCACTGCGAATTACACAGACCTTTATACATTACGCAGTGCAAATCACAAAGATATATGATCAGAAAATGGTTCTAGGTTTTACTTACCTCTTGGAATTGAGAGCTGCAACATTTTCTTCCTTCTTTTCTCTTGTTTGGTCAGTGTCAGTGTTTCACTTTGAGTTTTTATAGGCCGTCTGATGGTTCGCTGATGTCAGCAGAGCGATGTTTTGGGTGGTAAAGACGGCTGGTGTTTATCGTGGACACCCTGGATTGCGATCACTGCTTACTATTTAAATACCGATTTGCTGACTTTATATTACACGTCATTGCTGAGTGTGATAGTAAACTGGCAATTTGTTTTTGGAAATTTTTTGGACTAATTTTTACGAGGTTTGATTTGAAACTCGTAAACGGGAAATTTTTCAAATGGTGCCTGAATTAAGCCCATTCATCGTTTTGATATTTCAATCTTGAAAATTATAATAATGGTATCTCAACACTTAGATTCAACTCAACATTAGTTCCATCCATTATTGATATCGTTAAGTTATACTTTGTCCATGGGCAAAATTGTCTCTTCATTTTTTCCCTCTTCAAACATTTTCCCTTCACAAATCTTTTCCTCTAGAATAATGTTCATTTTCCCATCAGTATTAGAATGTGTGGTGAGTCATGTGTTGGCTGCATACAAAAATTAGAGACATCTAAAAATTATAATACACCATTGGCTATTAATATCAATCAAAATACAACCACTGTTACATAAGTTATTGGCACCTGAGGGAATTCCACTTAGATTCCATCTTTTGCAAGTACATGTTCTCATGTCCAGTTAGCTGACAAGTAAATTATTGGCACTTGAGGGAATTCCACTTAGGTCTTCTCTAGATTTGGATTCTATATGTATATATATGTATACAGGGCCCTTCTAATGAGGGATCGTTTTTTTTGTTCATTTTTAAGGATAATCTCACACCATTATATCTGTTTTTTAATGGACTTGGATGACTGAAATTAAAACAAAAAAAGGGAAAATGCCCATTTAGTACTAATTTAAACCCCTCATTTCTCATTCCAATGACAATCTTTTTCATTAGCCAGTTTCAATATAAGGTAACCTTTTTTATGCCCAAATACACAAATCTTTATGCCCAAATGCACAATTTTTTATTAAAGTCTTAACAAATCATATTATTTTAAGACTATTTTGCCCTCACCCTTTAAACATTCATAGAGAGAGAGAAAATGAAAGAGAGAATAGTTGGCCAGAATCTCACCAGACTCCGGTCACCGGTCCGGTCACCGGAATTTCCCCTGTAACTAGTTACTGACCCCCAATAACCAGTTACTGATCAGTTACTCATCTCAAATAACTAGTTACAGACCCCTAGTAACCAGTTACTAACCAGTTACTGACACCTACTAACCAGTTACTGACACCCAATAACCAGTTACTGACACCTAGTAACCAGTTACTGACACCTAGTAACCAGTTATTAATCCCTAGTAACCAATTACTGACCCCTAATAGAGCAACTGAGAAAGAGAGCAGAGTCTCAGACCAAAAAAAAAAAAAGAAGCAGAGTCAAAAATACTGAGTAGTGTGTGTGTGTTGTGCAATACACCCATAAAAGCACGTGTCGTAATTCCCCAAATTGGGTGACCAAAGTCTCTTACTAGTAGTAGTAGAGAAAGAGAAGAGAGAAAAGCACACTCCCACTTCTCCACCTCCACTACCACTAGAAGTAAACTAAACAACAAACTACTCTCTCTCTCTCTCTCTCTCTCTCTCTCTCTCTCTCTCTCTCTCTAAAATGGTTACGGCGGCCAGAGACCGAACCTACGACGCGTCGTCTTCCTCCCTCTCATTATTCGCCGCCCCGTCGTCCTCCTCCACGTCATCCTCCTCCCCGATTGTCATATCTGACCCGCTCGCTTCTAACCCGAACCCGCACCACGCCTTCGGCAGCAACGCCTCCGGGAGCTTCCAGAATGAGGGCCTCCTGGCGGACAACAGTGGCGGTGGCGGCGGAGAGGCGGAGTTCGGGTTCTTGAGAGCCGAGTTCCGAACGAGTCAACTTGCCGAGACGGTGGAGTTTTACGAGAGGCATGTGTTTCTGTGCTACAAGAACCTGGTAGTGTGGCCGCCGAGGATCGAGGCGGCGGAGTTTGATCGGCTGCCAAGGCTGCTGTATGAGGGGTGACTGATGAGCGCCGAGCGCCGAGCGAAGGGTGACGAGCTCCAGAGCGACAACGAGGGCTCGGTCTCCAAGAAGGAATCAAATGCTGAAGTTTTGGATCTGGATAGTGTTTCTGGCGTCGCAGGCGGAGGAGAGATGGTGCAGCACGGCGGAGGCAAGGATGGTGAAGGAAGGAGAGAAAGAGAGAGAGAGAGAGAGAGAGAGAGAGAGAGAGAGAGAGAGAGAGAGAGAGAGAGAGAGAGAGAGAGAGAGAGAGAAGTTCTGATCCAGAGACATGGCTACGTTTTTTTCTTTCTAGATATTATGTAAAGGTTAATTTCGTCTTTTGTTTATAATTCATTGGAATGGGCGTTTGATTATTATTTTCATTGAAATAAGCTTTTGAATCCTTGTTTCTGACCAAATGGGCATTTTCAATGATAAATCCCTTAACACTTATGTCGATTTGAATGACCAAATGATTATGGAATTAGTTGATATTTTGTAGACATGTTTATTGCATATGAACGTAGAGATCAATGGTTAAGATCGTTAAATAAAGTATCTACTAATATAAAATAGTAGAAATTCTCAAATTCTTCAAGTAAGGAGGTTCTTTTTAGATCCTCCCTCATACATACATATATATATATATATAGAAACGTTCCAAAGCGGACGTCCGCACTCGGCTTAAACTGTGGACGTCCCTCCATTCGCCACCGGACGGCACCGATGACGGCGCGCCTCCACCCCAGAGGACTCCAGCAGCGTCTCCGACCACATTCTCTCCCCGGCGAATCCGTTGAATTCCAGTTTTCCGACGAGATCACCCAAAACTTCAAACAAAATCAATCTCGCCGAAAAACTGGAATTCGACGGACTCGCCGGGGAAGGAAAGTGGTCGGAGACGCTGCTGCGGTGGAAGCGCGCCATTGCCGGACAAAAGGACATTGTCAGGACCCCACCCCGAATTTCATCCTGAAACCCGAACTAAATCCTGCGGGGACCACCTCTAAAGAAAATTTACCGAAAATTTGGCATAATCTCCCTTGAAAATGGACAACCCTTTCTAAATAAAACACCTGCAAGCACTTCTAAAAGTTCCAACTCCAACCTTAACTCCTGGAGCCTTCGTGCTCCCCAAATCACAACACCACCCAAATTATTTACTAATCTAAACAAATCTCATATCCAACCATTTATAGGTTCAGAACAACTCTAACAGGAAGAAAGGAAACATAGAAAATTAACAAGTGGAAGCTATATGATGACTATGCCTCATCTTCATGTACGCCCGACCTCAACTATGCTAACCTGCAAGCTGGGCATTTTTAAAACGAAGGGCCCAGGGGAAAACATTTGAAACCGTTAGAGTGAGTGGACAAAAAGATAAATTCAATGAAAATATTTATGCTTTCCCAATTTACATTTCCATAGAAAATATGCTGCATGCGACAGCTCAAAAACGCTCAACACAAAAACTGGCAATATCTTGACTAGCTCCGGCCAGTCTCCAAAACTCAATAAAATACAGCCTCTCAGGCTAAAATAAAATATGTATGTATTACACTCATCATATCCCTTGTATGAATTTTCTTGAAACAACAAAGACAAATAGAAAATTCACACAAGGCTACGACGTTTGCGTCTAACGCTCACGTCGCACCATAATGGCATTTTACCTCATTATGGTGGAAAAGACGGTGTATAAATATATACGCGCATATCCCCTATATAAATTATTATATTTATGTAGGGCTACGACGATTGCGTCTAACGCTCACGTCGCACCATAATAGAATTTTTACCTCAGTATGGTGGAAAAGCACGTATAGCTAGCTAGCATTCCTTCATATACATATTATTCTCAATATCACCCAAATATAGATATATATATATATACATACTCACCGAAATTCTCAATTTCGGTTACTCTCCAAAAATAAAGAAAATTGCCAATTATCATAAAAAACAATATGCACACGACTCCACCGAAAATCTCATTTTCGGTAACTTTCCAAATAACACGATAGCCATTAAAAATGAGAACATTTACTTCTGAAAATGACTTCGCGAAAATAGACAATTCCACAAATTGATATTTAATAAAATCAATCATTTAATGTAGAATCACTGCATGCATATATTTTAAAACAAAAGTCCACTCACAACTTTAGGCCTAAGCCTGACGTCAATCCGAGGTCTCTCCAATTTGAGCCTCCTCACGTCCTGTTCCAAATATATAATTAATTTCCCACTAAAAATCTAATAATTAAACAAAATGGGCAAAATTACACGTGAGCCTCCCACACACTCATTATTGCCCAACTTCGTCATTCTTAACTCAAAATGGCTCAAACTTCACCGAACTTACCGGCAGCCCTAATTACAACTTCCCCCAGAAAATACGGTCGGATTTTACATTATTCAACCACCAAAAATACCACACTTCGGAAATTCATAACCCTATCCAAAACTCATCCAAAAATTCCATAATTCACTTCAATAAACTCCCCTTAATATTCCAAATTTAAAAACATTAAAATCTCCCAACCGGCAACGGCGGCGGCGGCCGGAGGCCGATTCCGGCGACCTCCAATTCTTACCAAATTTTAACAGAAGCTTCCTCTCCACTCCCTCTACAACTTTCCTAACTGGCACAAACACAAATTCTAAGCCTAGCTAGGGCAATCGAACATAAACACCTAAAGAGCCCTAGGATTTCAACTTTGAATTTCTCCTTACCTAGCTCAAGAGGGAGTGAGACCTTTGGAGGGGTTGCTGTATAGGAGGAGGGCTACAAAACGAGCCAAGGATTGCCGGCTTTGGCGGTCGGAGGAGGGAGTTCCGGTGAAGAAGCTTTCGACGTTTCCGGTGGATTTTCTCCTCTCCGGTGACGCAATAGGCTTGTACGCTAGGCCGGGAAGAGAGAGGAGACGGCGGGGCTCCGAACTGGGCTGGAGTGGCGGCCAGTGGCTGGCCGGACGGCGGCAGTCGACGGCTGGAAGTTCGGCGGGAAGAGAGAGCTCGGGGAGAGGAAAAGAAAAGAGAGAAGAAGGAAAAGAGGAGAAGAAGAGAAGAAAAAGAGAAGAAAAAAAAAAAAAGGGGTTTGGGCCTCACACCAACCCGGCCAACACCACAAATACCCACATTTACTCTAAAATAAAACACCCTAAAA
>NC_020492.1:12283647-12285326 GCF_000184155.1 Fragaria vesca subsp. vesca | reverse complement strand
ACCGTTCAATCTCTTCATATATATGAGTGGATCATTTCTGAAAATTTTCATCCCAATTGGTGATCGTTAAGGCTTTGAACTAACTTAAATCAATAGACGGTTCAAATCTTCCAGATTTGAACCGTTCATGCAAATCGTAGTTTTGAGCACCTCAACGATCACCAATTGAAATATAACTTTCCAGAAATAATCCACTCATATATATGAAGAGATTGAACGGTTAAGATTGGAAATGGTGATCGAAAAGTTGGTGTAATCCTTAATCCCTCATATAACCCCAAAAAAGGGATCTCTTAGAGGAAACTTGCTGATATATATATATAGATTCTCACGTGCGGACGTCCGCACCGTAAAACGGTGCGGATTTTCGTCCGTTCGCCACCGTACAGCGCCGGCGAGGGCGCGTCTCTACCCCAGCGGACTCCAGCGGCTAGGGGTGAGCATAAAATCCAGTAATCCCGAACCCGTCCCGGGCCCGTCCCGAAATTTACCGGGACGGGATAGGATTTAAATCTCAAAACGTCAGGCCCGTCCCATCCCGTCCTGTCTCTATACAACGGGACGGGACACGGGACGGATAATACGGGACGGGACACGGGACGGATAATTCAAGTCCCGTTTAGGCCCGTCCCGTTATTTTAATAATTGATTATTTATTGATTAAGATGTGATTTGAGCCTTTCATTTAAGTGTTTTCATCTTAGCTCTTTGTTTCTTTAAGTTAATTGACTGTCTCCAATTCACTAACAATGATGTTTAATACTTTAATTTGTTGATTGTTGTAGACTCTTTTCTTGCACCGTAGTAGTGATGACATGTTTAGAGAAAGTAAACAGTATAAACTCTCTTATTACTCCATTTTGTACTTGTAAATATGTTACAAGTACTTGTTAATACTTAATAGAGTAAATAACACTATAAAACTATGGAACTCTTTCTTTTACTTACAAGTTTATTTTTAGTTTTTTTTTATCTGGGATTAAGCCCGTCTCGTCCCAACCGGGATAGGGCCCGGGTGGGATGAAATCTAAAAATAGCAAATCCCGTCCCGTCCCGTCCCGTTTTCAATGTCCGGCACGGACCGTGGGATTATCTCTATCTCGTCCCATGCCCAGCCCTACCAGCGGCTTCCCCGACCACTTTCCATCCCTGGTGAGTCCGTCGAATTCCAGTTTTCCGGCCAGATTGACTTTGTTTAAAGTTTTGGGTGATCTGGCCAGAAAACTGGAATTCGACGGGGATGGAAAGTGGTCGAGGAAGCTGCTGGGGTGGAGGCGCGCCCTCGCGCAACGTCGTACGGTGGCGAACGAACGAAAATCCGCACCGTAAAACGGTCCAGAAGTCCGTAGCAGAGACAGACTATATATATACACACACACAAAGCTGATCAGGTGCGGACGTCCGCACTAAAGTTTTGGTGCGGATTTCTATTTTTACACCACTTTTCGATCGAATTTCCTCATCTCCACTGTCTAGTATCTAGATAATATTGTGTAGATCATCTCTGCAAAATTGCAGCCAATTTGGTGATCGTTAAGGCCCTTAAAATCGAAAAACAAATAGACAGACTGAATTTTGTCCGGTTTATCATCTCCATTTGTTTTTCGATTTTGAGGGCTTTAACGATCACCAAATTGACTAAAATTTTACAAAGATGATCTACACAATATTATTTAGAT
>NC_020492.1:12269824-12283299 GCF_000184155.1 Fragaria vesca subsp. vesca | reverse complement strand
TAACATGGACTACTGGGAGCTTTAACATTGTAATACGACTGTACTACAATATAAATATAATATGAGCTTGTTATCTTTAAGAAAAAAAAAAACTATCATCAGCTCATATGGACGGTCATGAGTTTAAACCCCAAACATGTATTTTATAAAAAGTTTTGTAAAAAATCAAAAATTCATATGGACAAGCAAAAGAGACGTAACTAGCGTATTTGTTTGCATATCAAGTTGACGTTGGCAGAGCTTGTCCATCACTGTGGTAAATCCTTCCATTGTTGTTTCACAGTCTTCATCTGTGTGTAAAACTGAATCCCTGCTTTGCCTGCAGTTCAAAGATCTCCAGCTTTAACTTCAGACTGACTAAAAGGGAACATCAGAAAAATTGCCCATCTAACCCACTCCAAATAATTGTCTCCATTAACTTGAGAAATTTGGCCATTATCATGGTTTTTGATTTACCATCAAAACTAAGATCAGCCGCAAACGATGGCCGCGAGCTCGTAAACAAGGAATAGGATGAAACTGAGATAGGAACATTTATGCCGACCTGAACCAAACCCATTCATATCAAATTAGACAAGGTAAACTCAAAACTTTAACAATTTAGACATCTATTTTTTCTTCTACCGTCAAGGCTAGCTCAATGACATGATGAATACAGTTTGACAACTTACCTGGGCCACTTCAATCTCGGTCTGGAATTTTCTTGCAGCCACGCCAGACGTCGTAAAGATAGAAGCTCCATTACAATATCTACAACAGAACAACTAGATATAAGATTTACAAGGCCCTTGTCATACGAGGAAATCAAGATAGGAGCTCTGTTTGAAAATACCTATTTTTGTTGATGATGTTTACAGCATCTTCAATGTTTTCGGCCTAGGCGATAACAAACTTCAATCTTTTAATACATTCAAAAGTGGCTAAACAAGAAATTTGCAATTATCAAACAGGAGGTAAGCGATTAGCAACCTCCATACAGAGAAGAACTGGGCCAAAAACTTCCTCCTGCACAACATGAGATGGAGGAGTAATTGTAAATTAATAATTTAACATTGGACTAGGAGAATTTCAGTTAGAGTTCAAGGCTTTCACATGATATTGTCTTCCTTCCATTTTTTAAAAAGACAAGACTGACAAATACCTTATAACACTCCATGTCAGCTGTGACATGGGATAAGATGGTGGGACCAATGAAGTTTCCATGCTCAAATCCTGGAACCTGTTTCAATATTTCAAAAACTCGAACAGATTAGATCAATGTACTACAAACGAACAAATTCTTACAAATGACAGATAATCAGCAAACGAATGTCTCACAGAATATAAATGCATTTCCCACATAAAATGATGAGATAGTTGTGTAACAATTGACAGCACACAGAACTCACAAAATAGATAAAGAGTTGGAGCATGTCTCAGAAGTCTAGCAAGTCTACTTTTTAGACTAGACTTTATTCACCTAAGTGGCAAGTTGGAGAGTGATTTACAACTGAAAAATTGTGTTTTACAACCCTTCTTTACTTTCATTAATGTGTCATGTTCCCCCATTTCTTCAAATAATCCAAATTCACAATTTATTTCCTTCCCAACTCCAGCAGATCTATTCGATAGCATCAAAATCGAGATCATTTCTTTAACCATCAAAGATTAGACTATTTCATTTGTCCCACAAGACATGGTCAGACACTAAACCATATTTCCAAGTATAATTCCAAAAGCATCAAGAAGCTATCAATTTCTACAACCTGAACCTGAGTCTGAGTCCAGCCTAGCATCGGTGGCAGACTGGCAGCTCAGAGTTACGCTTGAATACAGAGAGTGATCTTTAGAAGTCTTTTTATTCTGCTTGTCTGTTTTTAAATATATACCCTCAGTCTCCAGCAGGCTCTTTCCTAGTCTCACAGACAATATTTTGGCTGATGTTGTGATTCCACAATTGGAAACATTCAACACAGTAAGATTCCATCAATTGACATGGTGGGATATAAGATGGACTTGAGAAATTACCACAATATTTCTACCGTCAAGCACCAGTTTTGCACCACTTTGAACACCTATTTGAATCAATCTGCATATCTGTTCCTTCACCTGCAAGTAACAAGGAAAACAGTATAGTTAAGAACTGAAAATTTAGCAAGATGCAAACACAGGCATCTGAATTCTCAGGAAGCTTTGAATCATGCTCCAAACTGATGACTTTAAATTCACTTCACTTGTATAACACTATAACTGTAACATTTTTTCTTTGAGACTAACAAATACAACTGGTGTAGAACGAAAAATATAAAATGTAGACAGGAGAAACTACCAACTTCACAACCAGTAGGATTTCAAGGAATTTCTCCTAGATAAAATAAAATAAAATAAAAAAACCCACTTCACACCAGCCTTTGGCATCACGCCAGAGGTGTCTTAGAATCTCTCTAATTAAACCCATGCTTCACACACAAGCAAAGCAGCTCACTAGCTTTTCACAATAAGCTTGTCTTTCATACTTCAGATGAATCATTTGAGAGCCACTTATCGATGAATCATTCAAAACGAAGCACAGAAAATCATGCATGTGTGAACTCCAATTACTACATACTAAAGAATATACTCTTGAATTGCATGGTGCTTATTAGCTAACACTCGTTCAATATAATCTGACTTGTCATGCCAATAAGCTCTTCTTTTTACAAGTTTAATGCTAAGAGATCTGTGAAAGGAATGAATCATGTATCAACCTGCTTGCTAATCACTGGACCAATGTCTACATTTTCTTGTGATCCAGCATCAACCTTGAGCAATTTGGCATGCTCCACAAGTTTGTCTTCCCTGGCAAAAGGGCATAACGGAAAAAAAAAAATCCCTACTACACCAAGCTATTTGATATTGATGTAATTTAGTTCTGACATGCGGTACATATACAAATATTGAATAAGCAAATGGGAAAAAATGTGATACCATAGATGTATGCATCCAACAAAAACAACTGTTGTAAGTGCCATGCATTTCTGTCCTGCAGCACCAAAGCCAGCAGACACTAGAGCATTCAGCGTAGTGTCCATGCTTGCATCAGGCATGACAACTGCAATATTTTTCGCTCCAACATTGGACTGAGACAATAGAAAACCAGCCAATTTATATTGACTTTAACTGGTACAAAATGCAACTGGATTGCTAATAGTATGAAGTATGAACTGCATAGATGCTTGCAATTACCTGAATACGTTTCCCTTTAGCCGATGCTCGAGAATAAATGTAAGCACCTGCCTTTACACAATTTCAAAAAGGAATATTACGTTACATGAAAAAGTAAACCCAAATCAAATGCAAGTAGCGAATTCCAGGAAATTCAAAGCATAGGACCCCTAATGAAATAAGAACGTAAATTTTGAACTACAATGCAATGCATATAGCATATCAGAAGTATATTGAATAGGAGACAAAGTAAGAAAGAGAAAGAAATTAAGAGTAATTATACAAAGATAACTACTCTATCATGTCAAAATCAAATCTTCCTATAGGGCAAGGTGGTAGATATCTAATAAAGGAACGTAAGGCCAAGGAGAATATATTCTGCAAAAAGAGTCCCGATAAGGATATTTAGGACCAGTAGTTTTCTGATCACAATGCAAAGATAGTATTGACACGAAAAATGCTAGAGATAGAGATAGGATTAACACTACAAATGCTATGTTCCTGATGATTTTTCACAGTTATGATTAAAATATTATTAGAATATCGAGATGAGTGTAATTACTGTATTTTTGAATCTTAATGGACTTCTAAAGGAGTATAAACCAAGAGAAGAAAAACCACAATGTATTTGATATCCTCTAAATTTGTCTCCAGCAAGACAGGCAAGTGTAATTTCAAAAATAAGAGACAAGTTCTGCTAACCATGCTGAGGTAGTTATCTGCTTGTTCAAGAAATATTTCATATAATCCCTCATTCTACAAATCATCATCACTTTGAAGATTATAATCATAGAATCATTATAAAATCTGCATCCAACTAATGGTTCTCATCCTCATTAAATTTTCCGACAACCCGAGCAATTTAAAAGTTTAAATTAAAAAATAAATAAAAGCAATATATTAGTCACAGAGAACTTGTTAACTATGTGCTTTATAAATTATTGGTCTTGACCTCTCCACCATGTTTAGCCACAACTACAATTGAGCATACTTTCATCTAGCTATAAAGTTAGCCCACCATATATAGCCACATGCGTACCAGTACTATTTGACCAATCCAGATAAAAAAACAAAAACAAAAATTAGAAACCTATCCATAAACCTTAAATTATCTCACATAGATGTAAATCTGTAACCTGTGTGTTAGTTTAATTGAGGAAAAACTTACTGCTTTTGGTCCAACAAATGAGATAGCTTTGATGTCATCATTGTCACAAATGGCATCACAAGTTTCCTGCTCGAAAGTTTAGATTATGTCAAATTTCCACAGAGATTAACCATAAATCAATTGCAGTACAATACCAAAACAATAAAGCAGAAAAGTTTACTTTTGAACTCCAGTTAAAGCTACTGGAAAGACAAGGACAGTGAACAACACAAGTGGCATACACAAAACAGAAGTGGATTTGTTTGCCAACAATCAGTTGAAAATTTTACATAGCTTATCAAAAAGTTTAAGCCATGTCTTGATCGATAACCCTAAATCTATCAAATGTAACATCAAATAAGGGATTAAACTCCAAGAAACTGGTAGTCAGTAACATGACATTACTAGGACTAGAGCCGAGATAACACAAGTAGTAACCCTAATTTATTTCAAACCCTAGGACCACCATAAACATAGTGGGCATCCCGAGAAACCTATAGACCTAATGGCCTGATATAAAGCAGAAAAAGAACAGGTCTCAATCAATATATCACATCAATCATTTGGTAAATTTCATATTGTTTGATGGGCTGAACAAAACGTTGACAACTGATAGTTAAAGGAAAACCTTACATTAGTTCCATGAACGATATTTAACACGCCACATGGCAAACCAGCCTCCATTGCCAACTCTGCAAGCATCACAGATGCACCTGAAAAGCAGGAAACAAATATATCACATCTTTCTGAAGCATATGCATATACATGTTAATGGGAAAGGAAAAAATAAAAGAAAATAGAAAGGTTGTTGGTAACAAACACACAAGTATATACATCTACAAAGACGCAAACAGATTATGGGCAGGGGAAGAATGTCCATACATGCCTCACACAAACCTGCAATCATCACCTTAATGCAATAACCAAGGTATAAATGAAAGGAAAAGCGGTATTGGAAGAATACCTAACAACTTTAGCCAACTAGGTGATAGAAAGAAGCCAACCAAAATTTCCTCCACGGTAATTAATACCAGACCAGAATGGTCAATCCAACTAACTGATCAGATATAAGCCAGTCGCTTCTCTATATTGATTGGAGAAAGATGGGCCATAAGCAATGAAAGAGTAGGTTCAAACAGTGTGTGGCCTATTTAAATAAACTCTAAATATCCTTGTGAGTTCATTTACAATAAACTAAGTGATAAGTGGTTAAGTTACGATATTTGTAGATATGAGAATTTATGTAAATGATAAGTCGACCAAAATGAAGCACTAGGCCTTAGCTCTCACCCTCGGTTTCACTTCGATTACCAGACTTTGGGTTTCAAAATATTTTGTTTTTTTCTAAATCACCTTGGACTGTTCAGTTAATGCCAACTGCTTTTGTTATTCACTAGAAAATCCCTGACACACATAGCAATATATATATATATATATATATATATACACACGTTCCGTTTACGTATACTGTTACGTACGTANAGTTCCCGCCGACCCGACCCGTACCGTACGGTCGGAGGTTCCCTTCCCGTTCCCGTCCGACCCGACCGTACCGACCGGCCGGACGGAGGACGCGACCCACCCCACCCCCCACCCGACCGGGACGTACCCGTTACCGACCGACGACCGTTCCCCCGTTAACCCCCCCGGTACCCCCGTTTTCCCCGTTTTTCCCCCCCCGGGTTACCCCCCGGGTACCCGGGTACCCCGGGTACCCCCGGAACCGTTACCCGTACCGTTTTACCCGGGTTACCCGGTACCGAACGTACTAACCCCAAAAACCCTTAAACCCTAAAAACCTAAAAACGTAAACGTAAACTAACTTCGGTCCGGGAAACCGGTAAACGGGAAACGTTAACGGTTCCGACGAACGTACCGCCCGGGTCGGCCGGTACCGGTCGGGTCGGAACGGAAAGGGAACGGGTACCGGTCCGACCTTTAACGTTAAGGACCGGTCCGGCGGGACCGGGTACCCGGTCCCGACCCTAACTAACGTAATACGTATATATATATATATATACATAAATATATGTATATATATATACATAAATATATATATATTTATTATATATATACATAAATATATATATATATATATATATACAGTTCCTATCCAGAGGGGGACACCACTTTGAAATTAAAGTGTTGGACTCCTTATTTGGCTCACTTTTAAGTCACATCTCCACCGTTTAGTGTCTAGAACATAGTGTGTAAATCATTCCTGCAAACAAAATGTGTCAAAAAGGAACCGTTATGTAAATCACAATTACGGAAGCTCGATCTCTAAATTGGATGAAACTTTGCAGGAATGATCTACACACTATGTTCTAGGCACTGAGCGGTGGAGATGTGAAAATGTGACCTAAAAGTGAACGAAATGAGGAGCACTACACTTTAATTTCAAAGTGGTGTCCCGCTCAGGAAGGGAACTGTATGTGTGTGTGTGTGTCTATATATACATATAGCTGGTTCCCCTCCCCGTGTTATCATTATTCATAAACAAATAGTACTTCAATTGGGACATAGAGCCTGTACCTCAAGATAAACTAGAGCCATCCTCTATAAGAAATTAATAATATTTTGAGTAATATAAGGTGTATCTTCCACCAAAAGCTCATCCAACATGGATGTACCAGCAAGATGCCAAGCCTATGAGCAACACCATTTGCTTCGCAGATGACATGTCTAAGAATAAAAAAAAATTGAAACCTTGATATTGTTATATATTTTATTTGGTGTAAAGTGGCGTCCGCCCAATTGGACGCAAGTTAGATTGGAAAAACCATATTTCATCTGAAATTGTAATTTCCAAAGATCCTTGAATCAAATCCAAAGTTTAAAATGCTGAATCTGAGAATTCTGAGAAAGAACAAAAAATTAACGGCAGGAATTGAATGCATCTGTAAATTCTGATCCAAGTCCAAAAATTTGCTGAATGGAATTCCAATCAATAATTCCAAAGTACTTGAATGTATAGAGACGTTACATATCTTTAAAATATATGGGATACATATGCATGCATCTCTCTTTCCTTGGTGTACTTGTTTCATTCATAATTGGTTGTTTATTTGGTTTCATTAAGATTTCGACAGTTCTTGTTCAAAAAATAGAATATCAACATTGAAAATGTCAAAATCTAAGACCTTCGCTACTATTCTTGTCAGTTTAGTAGATCAATCATTTTTTAAAAGAAAATCTGGAAATTTTCCCACTAAAACGGTTCCAGATTATGATAATTTGAAACTCCATAAAATCTGACCATTCAAAATAGTACTAAAAAATCCGAAAAGTATGGTGACATTAAAAAATTATGGAGTCTGAATTGAAATGGAAATCATCTTCGAATACTTTTGCATTGGAATTAATATACTTTGTTTCCAGTTAGACATGTCCAAAACATATCCCCAGCATAGTCACACCAATCAAGGAATTGGGCCTAACCTAATGTGAATGAGCTATATAGCAGTTAGAAGACATGATGCTTAAAACCAAGTAGAGTCCTTTCCTTTAGCATACCCTGTTTAATCCAAAGGTTCCACGCAGAAAACATATAAAAGAAATTAACACACACAGGAGAGAGAGAGAGAGAGAGCCATGGCTGGATAACGGCATGTGGTGCTCTTATAGTAAAAATTGGTTACCATGACATTGGCAGAGTACTAAATGAGGTGGGCATTCACTTTTCAAAATTAGCTATTTTGTTTGCTTACCCTCACGAGCTTTTAATATGATCACTCGGTTCGGGTAAATATCCATATCCTTATGATCTTTACTAAAAGAAACAGAAACAGCAATATGCTTTAGAGCAATAGGATAACTGAATAACCAGCCCAAAGACAAAATCTGAAACATCTCAACCGAAAAAGGAGTCAAGTGTATGAGAAATATACACATAAGGTACCTGAACTCATCACTATTCATAATATTTGAAACTGCACATATCTATCTTTTGGTGAGACCATGAACATGCCAATTGAAAAATATAAGTAGCAGAAGCTCCAAGACAAGGAACTTAAGCAAAGTACATGCTGTACGTAGAGGTACACTAAGATTTCTATTTTTCCTCAATTGAGAGGTTTTACGGGTTCTAGATTATGTAGCATATAAAAATATGAGATGGAATCACAAATATTTTTGGTACCAGTTCTGGTGGAAAGTGAGCTCATGTTCCAAACTCTCATAATTTTTCCATGTGTTCAGAAAAAGTTCTGTGATAATTTTTTCAAATTTAATGCATTATACTATAAAGAGTAAAAGATCTATTTAAGGGGAGGAAGGATTTAGCAATCACCTGGATTCATTTCTGATGGCTTTAGAATAAATGAATTGCCACATATGACAGCAGTAGTGAACATCTGCGTATAAAAAGGTACATAGACATAAATAAAACAACTTTTTCAACTAAGTGGATATACATCATTGGAAACTTTGCAATGAAAATCCTATCAACCACAACACGTTAGGTTTTCAGGGATGTAACTGAAATGGATAAGTTTATAATATGAAGAAGGTTTTTTTGGCAGGTTGACAACTAACAGTTTTAAAGCATGACTTGTTATACTATTCTAATCACCTCATAAAGCAAGTACTCACTCAAAATATAGCCCAGATCCAAACAGTGAAGAAACAGGAAACTTAAACATTGAAGAATGGCGAGCTTACCCATAGGGGAACCATTGCTGGAAAGTCAAAAGGGCAAATCCCAGCACAAACACCGAGTGGCTCTCTTATGCTGTAGCTATCAATTCCATTTGATATATTGGAAAAAAAATCTCCTATCTGCATTGTTGCAAGTCCACAAGCCTGTTCCACCAACTCTTTGGAAGGAAATCAAAGAATTATTGGGAGAAGCCATAGCCAAAAGAGCTTGGAAAGCTAAAAAAATGAATCTAAACTCCAACCTAACCCACGTAACACATCATCATATGCATCCATCAATCCTTTGCCATGTTCGCTTGAAATGGTCACAGCAATCTTATCCTAGGAATTGTAATAGTTTCCATTAGTAAAAATTAAGAACATTAGAACTGTAATTCATAAGCTTGCTATGTGAGTAATAACTAAAAAATTTACAATGTCTCTGCGTATAAGCTCTTGGAACTTGAACATAATACGCTGACGAGTAGTAATAGGTGTACATCGCCACAGTGGAAAGGCACGTTTTGCTGAAAAAACTGCAGCTTTGAACTCCTCATTTGTTGTTAAAGGTACTTGAGAAGAAATTTGCTGTGTTGCCTAGCAAACCACAGAAACGTTTACCACAAAATAAAATTTAACCAGACAAAATGAATAGAAAATGTTATTCTTTCGGAACTTACAGGGTTTAGAACATCGATGGAGGCAAACGACTGTGAATCAACAAATCTACCTCCAATGAGATTGGGAACTCTCTGTCATACATTACAGAATTGCAGTGTAAAATCAGATAACACACAATGAAGGGAGACATAAAGCTGATAAACTAATTTACTTATGTGCATGATTCACCAAGTATTTGCAACATTGTAATCAAAAGAAAACTATGCTGAGTTGCATTGCATTTATTAACATTTAGCTGACCGGAGGGTTGCGCTGCCTCCAAGATGGCCCGATGACCACAGGGTAATTGTTTCTTGCTAATGATTGCTGTGGATTCAAAGACTTGAAGTGTCTAACTGCAGCACAACATGTCATCATCAACTGTAAGGAACCTGATAAAAAATTTAAAAAAAATTCTTTTTTGTATAATTCCTATTCAACTGTAAGGTCATGGTAAAATGAGCTGAGGAAATCCACAATTCCTTGTAAGGTACCAACCTGAATATATACATGAAAATTATAGACTTGAAAATGATTTCTGCATTTTTATAGTAAGGTACTTGAAAATAATAGATTAACAAGCCGAGGAGATCCATAATTTTAAAAAAATATTAGTAATTGACCCGACGGCCTCATAAAATATACATAGCAGTCATGGTAAAACTCATCCTGAGAGGGACAATGATTGGGCAGGCTGCCTGGAGCATCGTAGTCAGTTCACAGTTGAAACTGATCTTAAATGAAACAAGATTCTACTAAACCTGACAAGCCATGCACACAACATATCCAATGAATACCTAAGCTACAACTACCGATAAGTAATAAGATAAAGCTCCCCTTCACTAGACCTGACAAGCCATGCACACAACATGTCCAATGAATACCTAAGCTACAACTACTGATAAGTAATAAGATAAATCTCCCCCTTCACTAGAACAGTGCAATCTGAAGACATAGCCAAACGCAAAACGAAAAGGAAATCCTTGAATTCTGAAGAAAAAGAATTACCAGAATCTGATTTGTCAGTTATCACTGCTCTGTAGACAGAGAAATATGATTACAAAATAGCTTTGTACCTTCCGTAATAACACTGTGCCCGACCCTATCTCCATACATAATAAAATAAAATAAAAACAATGCAACAGCATGAAACTAACTTAACCAGATTGTTTTTTTTTTGGTTACAAACGGAGCTCAAATGAGCTCAAACAAAAAGCCAACAACTAAATATTAAAGCAGGAAGCAGATCTCCTAGCTCTAACAGTAGAACTCAAGTCATCAAGAAAGGCTTGTGCAACTTAACCAGATTGTTTACCTTGAAGGACCTTCTAATCTATATAGTACACCTAATTGTTTACCATGAATGACCTTCTGCCAACTGGTTTAGTAATTACTAAAGGGTTTTATGATAGCCAATGAAACCCAGTTTAATGTCACCTACCTCCCATGTTTCCTTGGCGAAGCTTTGCTTTAACATTATAAATATGCTTTGGAGTCGATAAAAGATCTGGATTGCTTTGTCTTAATCTCTTTAAAATTTGACGAGGTTTTAGACCAGATTCTGTCATCTCTTTAATCATCAAAACTTCTCTCTCAGAGAAACGACGAGCTGAGGGATGTTCTGAAATGTCCTTCAAGGGCTCATGGTTGTGGGTTCCATTTTTTATAGTAAGTACCCACAAGCCATCACCCTTTTTCCCTACTGCTTCAAAAGGACAATTTGTCAGCCGGGATCCTGCTTTTCTCCTTTTTTTCTGTTCGCTAGAGGACTCATCAACATGTTTCAGCCTATTACGGTAAACACCTCCTCTGTCACAACCAAGGATAACTACTCTATCCCTCTTGGACTGCTTGATAGTTACAACATATCCCTGTGACACAGCAAAGTCCCCAACATGTTGAATGAGTTCCTCACGATCCACAAAAGATCCAGGTGGAGGTGGAAGCATCTGCCCTGGGTCATTTGACCCCAAGAAACTGTCAAGGTCCATCCTCCTATAACTGGAAGACAAAACCTGCAGTAACATGTTCCAAAATATCATGTTGCCATAGGATATCTAACAATTATAAGGTAAACGAAACCCACAACATATATCCATGAATGTTCTCAAATATTTCATGTCTTGTCGAGAGAAAAGGAAAAACACATTATCAACTTACTCTGTTTCTACTTTTCAGTCTACCAAAAAGAAACCATCAACTCATGTTATGCTTCATTAACATAAAAGCAAGTGCAATTCGTAAATTAGAGTTGGTTGATGTGATGTGTTAACCAAATGATCATAATGATAGCTTTCGTATTTCAATCACAAAATTTAGCGATTATATAATAGAACAGATTCGACTTCAACTAAAATCTTTATAGTGACACTAGAGATCTGGAACACTCAAAACTATGCAATGTACCCAGTACTCGGGCATTCATCATCATACTTTCATGATGTTTATTAGAGCTCCCTTCTAAAATTAGTTCAGAAATTATAGCCACAACGGATCGTAAACAAAGTTTCGCTTCCCCTTGCATTAAAAATACCCATTCAAACTATCTATGTTATCCAAACTAAAATAATGTTACCCAATCTACTCAGGCATTCATCATTACATCTTTCATAAAACCTCATTTGAACAATCTTGCATTCCTCTATCACACTACTTGACATCATAAGAGATCGATACTAAACAAAATTTCGCTTCATGTTGCTGCTACATATAGTCTAATCACATTATCCATGACTCTCCCAAAGAGATGAAAATGAAGAGGTGAGCAGTGCATCAGAGAAAAAATTTAGTTACGACCCAAAAAAATAAAATCAAAAAGCTCAAATTCCAAACTAATCAAGCTGTCAATTATTAAGTAATTCAATTCAATGTGAGCGTTTCATTCTTCCCCAATTCAGAGAGAAGCGCGACAAGCACACGATTCTCCAATGAGTTCCGTAACTCACCCCTCTTCTGATGAGTTTGTCTGCAATCAAAGAGAAAGATAGAACTGCATGAAAAGAAAATAGGCTCACCGGAGAATAGAAGATGACGGAAGTCCGGCGAAGTCCGAGGTTTATGGGTTCTTCGGCAAATGGCAATCACTGTGTCGCTGTGAAACTTGTTTGCAGAAATTGTTGGACCTTCTTGTTCTGGTGTTTTCAGGGTGAAAAGAGATTCGCAGTTTAAGTGTTTAACCAGCCAAACTGAAAATGTTATATGTGAAACGTCAACTGTTTTGACATCAGAGCACCTATAAGAGCTTCTCCATATTCTTGGTTTTCTTAATTTGGGAAAAATTTTAGGTGTTTTTCTGTAACAAATTTCTTAAAACTTTCTCTAAAATAAAGAATATGAAGAGAGAGAAACTTAGATTTCCCAAATTTGCAGCAAACTATAATTTTATAAGAGAATTTAAGGAATAATAATAAATTCTTTAAAATAGGGAAGCGGTTAGAGTTGGGAAATAAAATTAGCTCAAAGATTTGACTTTTGTTGCCCTATTATAGAGAAATTATAGATAAGTTGTTAGAGATGCTCGACCAAAGTTTGAAATGCAAACCACCACAGGTAGTCGAGTTGGTAGGAGCATACGTGTGGACCCCCATAACCAGGTTCAAATCCCGTTTAAACTAATTAGAGTTAAATCTCAATTTATTCTTGGTGGCCATGAGAAAAAAATAAAAGTGTGTTTCTAGCCGCTACCTGATTACATTTCATAAGGACATGTGGAAATGACGATTCTATCCTCACTTACGTCATAATTATAGTCCTGTTATCATCCTCTAAATTACAGTTTTGCCTCCCGTTTTTTTGTTGATTTACACTACTATATCCAGTCTGAGTGACTTTGTAATTACCATTTTGT
>NC_020492.1:12249803-12269804 GCF_000184155.1 Fragaria vesca subsp. vesca | reverse complement strand
CTCTCTCTCTCTCTCTCTCTCTCTCTCTCTCTCTCTCTCTCTCTCTCTCTCTCTCTCTCTCTCTCTCTCTCTCTCTCTCTCTCTCTCTCTCTCTCTCTCTCTCTCTCTCTCTCTCTCCCCCTCGCAATGAAGCGCGGGTAAGCTACCCAGTAGAAGAAGTAAAAAAGATGTTGCACTTCTTCAATCAAATCACATTTAACCAACCAACCAACCGCTTTTAACAAATCATTAAACACCTTCAAGGCTTCCACTTCCAAAATGATATGGAATTTTGTTTGAAAGAATAAAATAAAAATAGCCTCCTACAATACATTAAGGTCTCATTTGGTTCACATAAAAGAAAATATTTTATATTTCGCATCGGAAGAGATTGAAAATTGTTTCGAGAATTTTTCATTCCAAGAACTCTACCCTTTGGTGGAGAGTTTTCGTGAACTTGGTCTCAGTTCTATAGCTTTCATATCTCTTTTTCATTTCTCTATTCTTTTTATAGCCTAATTTCTCATTATATTTCTAGATTTATAATCACATCTCCCACAGTCACATCCTCGCTTTCACCCCTTGGTGACTCGATAAAAAGGGATTAAAATAGCAAATAATTAATCATGACAGATATAAGTTATAGCATACAACCTACGTACTAATGATATTCCAATCATATTCATAAACAATCTGAATCTCAAACAGGCCAAAGTGACAAGTGCTGAAAATAAGGTAGTTGACATTAAAGAGAACTTTCTCTCGGTAAGTTTGAACTTCCTTTAGTATTCTCTTATAAGTCACTTTTTGTATACAATAAGCCTAAATCATATGCTAACGCTTAACCAATTTTTTTTTTTTTTTGAGAAGAAAAGTACAACAACGTTAGAGAGTGGAGCCCCTAAGACGCCCCAAATTTGAAGAGTCTAATAGAAAAGCTTGACGAGGTAATGAATCAACCCACAAGTTAGAGGAAAGAAGAGAGTGACCTAAATCCACCATAGCATCGGCTAACAAAATTTCTTCTCGGTAGATATGATCGAAAGTGATGTTATTAAAATCATTAGCGATACTCCAAATGTCATGGACAATAGACTTTAGGTACCAAGAAGTCTCACAAGTTTTCTCGACACAATTGATAGTAATGAGGGAATCTCCCTCCACCATAATAAAGTGGTAGTCGAATCTCTTTGAAGTAAAAAGACCATCTTTAAGAGCAGAACTTTCAGCCAAGGGCACATGATTGAAGTGATGTTATTAAAATCACCAGTGATACTCCAAATGTCACGGACAATAGACTTTAGGCACCAAGAAGTCTCACAAGTTTTCTCGACACAATTGATAGTAATGAGGGAATTTCCCTCCACCATAATATATAGAGTGGTAGTTAAACCTCTTTCTAGCAAGAAGATCATCTTTAAGAGCAGAACTTTCATCCAAGGGCACGTTGGTAGAAAAAAGGCATCAAGCTCCGGCCACCAAAAGGTGCCCCAAAGCATCCCTAATGACAAAACAAGTAGCATAAGAACCAATTACAGAGATAACAAAGTTCAGTTTAACCCAGTTGAGTGCAGGAGAAATCAACCGGATTACATCACCGAAATTTATATCAACCAAATATTAAAGAGCTTTGACAAAAGTTTATTTAATATTAATGACAAAAGTTAACTAAATATTTAGCTTCTCCTATAATGCAAGCTTTGCTTGCAGACTTTGGAATATATATTGAGCCACAAGATGTAGCAACAGTGAGGATATGAATATTAAATAGCTTTGAATGTGAAGAATAGACAAACTAGGAATTTTGCACTAGTTTGCAGCGAGGTTAAAGAAAAAATTAATTATCGATTAAAACAAACAACATAAATAAATATTTAATAAAGAAACAAGAAGAAAAAAAATGAAAAACAGAGTAACGTATAGGAAAAGAGGGGCATTGTTTATTTATCCAATAAGTTGACGTGTTGTTCTGCCGACCTAGCTTTATTTTAAATTTCAAACCCAGTTTTAGGAGATACAGAAGAGAGACCCAATTCCATTTCCAGTAAAGTTTTGCCTGTTCGTGGATCGGTAAACTCAATTCGCTCAATTTCATGTAAGAAGTGGCTCTTTCGCTCTCTCTCTGTTTTTTTTTTTAATGTTATATGAATATGAGCATGAAATTGTTGGTTCGATTGTCTTGATTCTCTAGCGGTGGTGCCTAGTTCATATTGTTTCCCTGAAGAGAGAGAGAGAGATTGTTGCCTCGCTTGTTTCACTTATCACATAAATGGTTAGGGTTTAATCTGTTGTTGCAACCTAGAATTGTCATCACCTTTTCTTCTCTAGATACTGATTTTGTTGCCTTATGTTGTATGTATGAGTTGCCTTCGTTGCATGACTTGCCTTCGATTAATAGGGGGTGCCCAGTTCATGATTGATTCTGTTGCCTTCGATTGATATGTTACCTTCAATTGTATTTATGAGTTGCCTTCTATTAATAGGGGGTGCCCAGTTCATGATTGATTCTGTTGCCTTCGATTGATATGTTACCTTCAATTGTATTTATGAGTTGCCTTCTATTAATATGTTGCCTCGGATTTATGAGTTGCCTTCTATTAATATGTTGTCTTTGATATATGAGTTGCCTTCGATTAATTGGTGGTGCCCAATTCATAATTCTGTTGCCTGAGAGATTATTTTTACCTTCAAACTTCATGTTCTTATTGTTAGAAAGTAATGACTGATCCCTAAAAAAGGGTATTAAGAGAAATTGTCGTAAAGAGATTATTGTTGCATCTATGATTGTTGCCTTTCAAAGTTCATGATTAGCAAATCTGACCTAAGTATTGGTCATTTGAGCTTGCAAATTTCTAATGTAGTGAGCTCACAAAGAGAGATCTTTGTTGCCTTTTGAAGTTCATGATTCTAGTCATCCTAAGGCTGACTTATCAAAACAGATTTGGAAGTTGAACATTCCCCCTAAAGCTAAGATCTTCTCTTGGCTGCTCATTAGGGGCAGATTGAAATTAAGAGTTTTTTTTTTTTGCTCGATTTGTGAATTCTATCTTGTGCTCTTTGTGGTTCAAGAGTGGAGGATCTTGATAACATGTTCTCCTCCTGCTCTATAGCCTCTTCTACATGGACTATTGTGAATCACCTACCTCTCCAGCCTTGAGGATTGGTTGGTTCCTGTTATGAAGGGTAGTGAAGCTCATATCATTGAAGATTTCTTGTTGGTGTGTTGGCAAATATGGAAGGCTTGAGAACAATGTCTTCTTTCGATCTGCTCAAGTCACTCCTCCTGCAATTGTTCATGTTGCAGCCTCCATTGGTTTTGCTTATCGTCTCATTAATTAACAAAAACAACTACTCCAATGGCTTTCCTGTTGCTAATGGATCCCTCCTGCTCCTAGTTGATTTCAGTGAAATTTTGGTTTGGAATATTTCATATGGAAACCGACTCCTTAGTGGAAGTATCTTGTTTTGTGCCAAAGTTTTTCCTATTCCACAATCGAAGTCTCTAGTCTAATTTTGATGCCCTTGTGTTGGAAGCCAACCTCAGACATTCATAAAAGCTACCACTACTTTAGTCAATAATTCCATTTACTAAGTGTGGGAAATCAATGTCATAAGTTCATGTTTTCAGTTTAAAGGGGAAATAGATTTGATGACCTGAACAAGGGCGTTTTCTTCTAATTCAATAGCCGAAAAATCCCCTCATAATAACCATCCTAATTCCAGTTGCTTTAGAGTAACTTTAGCAGACTATCTATTTTAGCTTTTAGTTTTAGAGTAACTTTAGCAGACTCTCTATTTTAGCTTTTAGCTATTTTAGAGAGCGTGTATAGTTTTTTTAAATATTTTCGGAGCTCTAGTAGCCAAAGTTTAGTTTTTATGACTTTTAGCTATCTCGCTAGCTAAATATAGACAGCGAGATAATTTAGATGAGGCTAGCTATAATTTAATACATTCATTGTAAAATATTTTACGTAATATATAAATATATTTAAAGATTAAATTCAGTGTGCTACCCTGAACTTTAAGTCACTTATCAGGTGTGTCCCTATTCTTTTTTTTCAATCACGTGTACCCCTCTAGTTTGAAAATCTATCAAACTCGGACAAAATTCAAAATTACACCCAAAAGTGACGTTATAATCTAACGTGGAAGAGACAAGAATGTCCCACTTATCAGTTTTTAACCCTCCAAAGAGGGTAAAGATGTCATTTTGCCCATTTTACTTTCTTTTTTTTTTGGTATTGAAACTGATTTTTTTACTTTACCATCCTTTTTTTTTCTTTATGTTTTCTTCTCCTCTCCTTCCTCTCTCTCTTGATCTCTCTCTGCAACTCTCATCTTCCCAAATTTCTTTTCAAACCCTAACCCTTCAATCTTTACCTCCCCAGATGGCTCCAAGCCTCCAACATCTTCTTCTACAAAAAAACCCCATGAAACCTCTTTCACTGTGAACCACAACCCGAACAAAACGACGACGAAGTAGACCTCCGCCAAAAACAGCCCCAAACCGGGTCCAGGTCAGACTCCGACTTTGACTCTTCCGAGTCCTCCCGGCTCCAAGGAGCAGCTCATCTCCATGATAACCTCCTCCGCCTCCGCCGACTCCTCCCTCCGCAAACGTATCCGCCGACGCCGACGTCGACGTCTCCCACCACAAAATCTTCGTCCACGCGGCCTCGGTTGGGACACCACTCGAGAAGTCCTCGTCTTCGCCTTCGAACCTTTCGGCGAGGTCGAGGACTCCAATCTCATCATGGACAAACTCACCGAAAAAGCTAAAGGCTACGGCTTCGTCCTCTTCAAGACCTGCCGTGCTGCTCTCAAAGCCCTAAGGGAGCCCAAGAAGACCATCAGCAGCCGCTGCGCCTCCTGCCAGCTCGCCTCCGTCGGTCCCGGCACCAACACTACACCAACGCGGCGGCGCCGTCCTCTGAATCATGGTCCGGTAGAAAGATTCATGGAAGGTTAGGGTTTGAAATTTTTTTGGGAAGATGAGAGTTGCAGAGAGAGATCGAGAGAGAGAGAGAGGAAGGAGAGGAGAGGAGAGGAGAAGAAAACAGAAAGAAAAAAAAAAGGAATGGTAAAGTAAAAAAATCAGTTTCATAAAAAAAAGGAAATAGGCAAAATGACATCTTTACCCTCTTTGGAGGGTTAAAAACTGATAAGTGGGACATTCTTGTCTCTTCCACGTCAGATTATGACGTCACTTTTGGGTGTAATTTTGAATTTTGTCCAAGTTTGATAGATTTTCAAAGTATAGGGGTACACGTGATTAGAAAAAAAAAACAGGGACACACCTGATGAGTGACCTAAAATTCAAGGTAGTACACTGAATTTAATCCTATATTTAAACTATTTAATCTTTATTTGAAGAATAATGTTGATGTAATGCTAGTTAAAATAGAGAGCATTGATGCAACCACATTTTTAAAATGGCTATAGCCAAAATGAAATTTTAGCTAATTTGACTAAAATTTAACTCAAAAATGACTAGTATTATTGTGAGTATTCTAAAACGACCTCATAGATTGATAGGCTGTAATTGCCTATGGATAATTGTTTCAGGGGCCAGACTACGCAACAAAGGTTACTCATTTCTATAACTTGTATATATAGTGGCCAACTGCAAGTCCCGAGTCCTGACTACTTTACAATGGGCTAAAGTTATGACGAGCCCATTACCGGGCGTGCGACAATTAAGAACCCTTTTTGACAATCGTAGTATAAGGCAAATAAGACTCGATCAATCCAGGGACTAAAGGTGCTCTTATGACAATGGTCATGTAAAAAGTCAGTAGCTATCAATAAAAATATTTACAAGTATTCATTTACAAATTTACTTATGGTACAAGGTAACAGGAGGGGGGGGGGGGGGGGTTTGAAGAGATTGTTCTAAGTTCCTACTAAAAGATAAAGACAAAACCTAAATTAATATATACAAGTGATCATCTTCAACACACATCAACCAGAGATTTCAGAACCAATCAAACAAGTATTAACAAGCCTCAAACACATATTCAAGTTCATCGCCAAGTGATATCAAAGACAAACTCAAAACACTAGTCTCAGCGGTCATGCATTCCTTTAATTCTACTTACTTTATCTCCTAAGCACAGAGAAGTCTAGAACCTAGGATATTTCATGCAAAGGTTGCGATCGATACTCTGTGTCACTCAAAATACCCGTCTACACTAAACATGAATCATTAAGTGCTATAGAATTCTGAATTTGAACATGCCCAAGTTTACAGGAAGCTGCTTAACCTGCAAACATGTAACACATAGTTTTGGCTATCATTACATAGCCTTTACTACTGGAGATCTACACTTACTTGAAGAAGCTTAGTATAGATCATAGCAACACTAACTTGTAGATTAGAGTTTTAGTTTAAACAAAACTATGCATTTAATGAAATCAACAAGGCAACAGAACAGAACATACACTATCATAAACAAGTTGAAATATGCTTGAATTTATTCTAAAAATTAACCTATTCATGTTCTTAACAACTAGCCAATTCCAACTTTGAAATCTAATACAAGAAAACAAAGAACAATAACAAGATAGAAGAAACAAGACATGAGTTACACTTTATAAATCTTCAAGGAAGCTTGAGATGTTCAAAGGAACACATAAGTCTGATGCTTCTCAGCAGCCTTCTGAAGAAGTCCTACAAAGCTGCTGGCTTGGATTGCTTCTTTTATGGAGAGAGGAGTTGAAAAGGAGAAGGAAGGTTAATGTGTTTCACAGATTTTTGTGTGAAGAAGAGATAGATTGTGAAGTACCCAAGACTATCTATAAATAGAGGAAATCTTGATGGAACTTCTCTTAAAAACTGATGTGGGACTAGGAGAAATATTTGACTTTTCTTCTTTAGGAGCACATGTTTGACTTTTCTCCTTCCTTGGACAACTTGGGCCTTCTTTTGGGCTTTCTGCATTTTTCTTTTTCATCCTTCGATTTGGGCCTTCTTTTGGGCTATCTTCTTCCTTCCTTGGACTGCAAGAAGGCTTTTTCTGCATTTTTCTGTTATTTCCATGATTTGGCCTTTTTTTCTTGATTTATGCTCTCATGTCCTTCACAATCACAAAACATGTTAGAAATGACATTATTATGAGAATATCATAGCTAAATAGGGTAGGAAACACATTATAAACATAGCACTTTGTGCTCATATCAAGTTAGAGCCTCCTCTATAATCTATCTCATATAACTGGTCTTTAAGTCTGCTAGTATTGCAGGCTCTTAATGAAACATGTACCATACATTGTCATACATGTGGCTTCAGGGTTCCTTTTCGACTAATGAGAGATGTATCACTACTATCTTATATATAGTGGGTGGGAAGACTGTAATGTGTTGAAGTAATGAACAAAGTAGACAAGCTAGATTAACAATCAAATAATCAATTGTGTATACTATACATGCAACTTTTCAACTGCTGTATGCGCATGCATAAGAACTTGCAGAACAAATATATTGCCACTATAGGTCAAGTTTGTGTAAAATGATCGTGGAAAGGGGTCTTTGTACATGCATTAAAATTATGCAGAAACAAGGAAACACAGGAAGCTAAATACACAATAAGGACTGATGCATAGCCAGAACAATTATGATTAGTAGAGTCAATGATCATGGCTTCATCAAATTAGAAAGAACCTAGATTTATACCACAAATGTCATCAGTGATTGTAAAATACCTCTCGAACACACGCACAACAATTCGCGTGGATCACTTTGCTTCTGTAACATGAACAAATAAATAGAAAACATCCATATCAAATGCCCTTCATTGATAAAATGATGGTATGATGTTAGTATCTCAAAATCAAGAGTATTCAGTTGTGTACAGATATGCAAGTGGGTAATTCAATAACATACCCAGAATCCCACTCATATTTGCAAATTGAATTTTGTGCTTCACAATGACAAACCAAAAAGCTACTGAGACAAAATGCAGTAACCATTGGGACCACTATTACGTACCTGTGTGGTCCTGTACTCTTGGTATCCTTTGGGACCATTATAACTTCTAAGAGGATAATGCACAAACTTTCCTTTTTTTTTTTTTTTTTTGAAAGGATAATGCACAAACTCCTTACATGTTGATAATATATAGAACAATATCTATTAGAACTAGGTGAGACCAGAATCTCAAATCAACATAAAAAAGAGTGCATTGCATAAGCAACATTTCCTGCTCTTTTTATCCTACTCGTAAACATGAAACTGCATTATGTCATACAAATAGATAGGGGGCTTCCCTGCTATATCATAAACCTGATTGCACTCACTTCTGCTGAACCCAAATAAACAGACTTAAAAAAAAAAAAAAACCACATTGATGAATTATTCAATATGTTTCCAAGAGCTTCAAGGAGAGTAGAGCAGTTATTTCTAGCACAATTATGAACCGCACTATACCACGTATACTCATTGTCACGCATCCAACTCATGCACCTCATCCGAAAAGTTATTCGTCTGTGCATGAGTGGGTCCTACCTCTACCTCTGTTTATAGAAGATGCGGTTCATAAATGTGATCCTTCTAGCATTAGTCGGACTCAAAATACCTATAATCTGTGCCAAATGCATATTTGAGACCATCATTTTCCATGATAGTGGAACCGAACAGGTTTGTATTTGGATCACCCTCTTCAGACTGACCATTGCACTTTTGTCTGCACAGCCTCAGTTGCTCTTCCAAGATACTCCTCTCGGATTCGTGTTTCATTATAATCCACTACAAGGACTGGATTACTGATTCATCATATTGCCGCTTCTGCTTAGCTATCTGGCGATAATGATTGGCTTGGATTTTGCTAGAACTCTTCTCGTTCTGAAAACGCAAGATCATGGCCATTGCTTCCTCAGCTGCAGATGCAGCAGCCATCCTTTCCTTCTCGAGTTCTGCACGTGCCTTATTTCCCTGTCGGCGCTCAATCTTTACCATATTCCTCAATAACAGAACATCAAACACTTCATCCTCCTTACAACTAATAACACTCTCATCATCACTCTCACTATCATTATCATCATTTCCTTCAACTGCATCTTCTGCCTTCAGAATTTTGGTAAACAGAAAACCATCTGTATTTGGTGACCGTAGATTCTCCAGTGATTTCAGTGGTTCAGATTTGCAAGACATGGGCTTTAAAGCACAAACTTCACCAGAACAGCATTTTGAGCAAATCCCATTACTTAACTCACTTCCTTTGGCTCTGTAGTCGCTTAGGAATTTAATCAAATAGCTATAATGGTATAACAACCCAAACCCAAACATGAGACACAACCCCAATATAAAAACCGGCGAAAAACGACCGTACAAAAAAACCCCAAAAACAAAATCCATCCCGGAAAATCCCTGAAAGTTCTGAACAAACTCAAGAACAGCAAAACAACAAACAACAAACAACAAACAAAAAAAAATGAACCTGTCATATCCCGACCCTTAAATTTTTACCTTATTTACTAGCTTGATTATAATAAGAATTTTACCGTCTCCGTCATTCAGTTAATAGTTTAATTGGTCCCTAGAGGGGTTTCGGAGACGATTATGTGGGGAGGATTATTCGTAGGAGGAAAATACGACGACGGTAAAAATGGTAAATTTTAGCTAGTAAAAGGTAATTTTTATTCGGGTATTATTTTTTGGATTTGGGTTGCATAAGAGTGTGGACCGGGCCAAGGGGTGGTAAAAGCCCAGCCCTCTCTTTTTTCTCTCTTCTTCTTCTCTTTTCTCTTCCCCGGTTTTTCCCTCTCCCGACTTCTCCCGTTTCCGGTTCTTCTCCAGCCCCAGTTGCCGCCGTCCGGCCAGCCACCAGCCACCACTCCACCCCAGTTCGGACCCCCATCACCTCCTCTCCCTACCGGCCTAGCCCTCGAGCCGTTAGCCCGCCGGAAGAGGAGAAAACTCGCCGGAGACACCGGGAAGCTTTTCCCCGGAACTCCCTCCTCCGGCCACCACAGCCGGTGATCCTTGGCTCGTTTTGTAGCCCTCCTCCCGTGCAGCAACCCCTCCAAAGGGCTCACTCCCTCTTGAGCTAGGTAAGGAGAAATGTGGAGTTAAAATTTCTAGGGCTTTTAGGATGTTTTTAGTCGATTACCCTAGCTAGGCTTGGATTTTGGGTTTGTGCTAGTTAGGAAAGTTGTAGAGCATGATAAGAGGATTATGCTGTCAAAATTTCATAGGATTTGGAGGTCGCCGGAATCGGCCTTTGGCCGCCGCTGCCGGCGCCGGAGTTGTTTGGGAGATTTTAATGTTTTTAAATGTGGAATATTAAGGGGAGTTTATTGAAGTAAATTATGGAATTTTTGGATGAGTTTTGGATAGGTTTGTGATTTTCCGAAGTTTAGTATTTTTGGCGGTTAATTAATGTAGAATCCGGCCGTAGGATTTAAGTCGTATTTTGGGGAAGGTTGTATTTACGGCTGCGGTATGTTAGGTGAAGGTTAAGCCATTTTGAGTTAAGAATGGCGTAGATGGGCAATGATGAGTGTGCGGGAGGCTCACGTTTAATTTTGCCTATTTTGTTTAATTATTGGATTTTTAGTGGGAAATTAATGTTTGCGGTTATTATCTGGATAATTATGTGTTGTTTGGACATGTGGTAATAATAGTGTAAATTTGAAATTTCCGGGTTAGGGTTGTCCATTTTCAAGGGAGGTTTTACCAATCTTTTCTGTAAATTTTCCTTGGAGGTGGTCCTCGCACGACTTACTCCGGGTTTCAGGGTGAAATTTGGGGTGGGTCGTGTCAGTTGGTATCAGAGCTTTAGGTTTCCTTTTCCTGCTTCCTTGTCATTATCATATTTGCTTAAGTAGCACGTAGTGTCTATAGAGTGATGATCCGACTGCGGCGGATTCATCGGCATTTTATGCTTTTGATGCTATGTGTTATTGGGTATGTGTGATAGTTGTGTTAGTCTTATTTATGGACTACTAAATATCTTCTTCCTCATGTACTATGCCTCCTAGGCGCCCACGCCAACCTCGTGTAGCTACTTCGACCAATGCCAATGATGGCAATGAGGTCAGGGGATTAGTTGATGATCTTGGGAATATGCTAAGGGATGTTATAAATCGAGCTCCACACCCTCATACAGTGAAGAGGAGAGAAGTTTATGAGGCTGGAGCAAGAGAGTTCAAGGGTGCCAAGGGACCCCTTGATGTTTATACTTGGGTAGACAAAATGGAAAAGGCTTTTGCAAGCACAGATTTGTCAGAAGAAAGGAAGGTGAAGATGGCAGTGACTTTCCTAGACGATTCAGCACATCACTGGTGGTCGCTCGCTAGCAGGTTTGTTGAGGATGCTCAGAATATGTCTTGGGAGTAGATTAAGACGCTTTTCTTGGGGCAGTATTTCAGTCCTGCCCACCGCAACAGAATTTAGTCGGATTTCCTGAATATGAAGAAGAGGGATGATGAAGGTGTCATAGAGTTTGAGCAGAGGTTCACTTCCTTGAGCTACCATGTGTCATATCTGGTTCCTGATGAGATGACCAGGATGGAGATGTTCATTGGGGCACTTGGTGGAGTGTTTGCAGATAAGATGACGGGTGTTTATTACCCGACTTTTCTTTATGCTGTTCATGCAGCCATGGCCATTGAGTCTATGAGGATTTATAGTGCTCGGCCACGAGATTTCGGTGGCCCCAGTCAGGGTCCATCCAAGAAAGTTGCTTCATCATCCGCTTCTGGTTCTTCAGCTGGTAGTGGCAGTAGTGGGGGATCAGGTTCTAATTCTCGGTTCAGGGTTAGAGGACGTCACAGGAGACCTGCTAGGAGTCAGTTGGGTAGACCACAAGCTGGACAGTATGGTTCTAGTGGCAGCTTTCAGGGTGGGACATCTGGTAGTCAGACTTTTTCATTTGGACAGCAGCAATATTCTGGATGCTTTGAGTGTGGCAGTCAGGACCACTTCCGGAGAGAGTGTCCATTATTGGCTCAGAGGACCACTCCCACCCCTACTCAGCTAGTTGATCAGTCTTCAGCTGGAGGCTCCAGTAGTGGTGCCAGGGCAGTGCATCGGTCAGAGGTGGCTCTCAGCGGGGCGGTGGTCAGCGTGGACGTCCCATGACTCGCGCTAGACTGCATGCTATGACCCAGCAGGAGGGTCGTACCTCTCCAGATGTCATCATTGGTACGTTATTAATTTTTGGTCAGCCTGCATTTACTTTAATTGATCCCGGAGCCACGCATTCATTCATGTCTAGTAGATTTGCCCTCCATGCCAATGTGCCATCATCGTCTCTTCCAGGCGAGTGGCATGTGTCTCTACCCTCCGGTGAGGTGATGAGAATAAATTGAGTGTTTAGTGGTTGTGAAGTTTTAGTGGAAGGAGTTAATTTCGAGGCTGATTTAATTCCTTTAGATATAGTGGAGTTTGATGTGATCTTGGGAATGGACTTTTTGGAAGCATATAGAGCTATGGTAGATTGTTTTCAGAAATTAGTGGTGCTTCGAAGTCCAGATGGTTTTGAGGTTGCTTTCTAAGGGGAAAGAGATGTTATTTCTAGTTGCATAATTTCCGTTGTTGCTGCAAGGAAATTGTTGAGTAAAGGCTGTCAGGCATATTTAGCTCACATGGTGGATACAAGTATGAGAGTCTTGGAAATAGAAGATATTCCTATTGTAAGGGAGTTCCCGGATGTTTTTCCTGAAGAGTTGCGTGGTTTACCTCCTGCAAGGGAGATAGACTTCTCCATAGAATTACTTCCCGGAACTATGCCTATCTCTCAAGCACCTTACAGAATGGCTCCAGCGGAATTGAAAGAGTTGAAGACTCAATTGCAGGAGTTGGTAGACAAGGGTTTTATTCGGCCTAGCATGTCTCCATGGGGTGCTCCGGTGTTGTTCATTAAGAAGAAAGATGGCACCATGAGACTATGCGTTGATAATAGAAAGTTGAATCAGGTCACAATGAAGAATAAATATCTGTTGCCTCGGATCGATGATTTATTTGATCAGTTGATGGGTGCCTCTGTTTTCTCTAAGATTGATTTGAGATCGGGTTATCATCAGTTGCAGATCCGAGAGTGGGACATAACCAAGACTGCTTTTCGGTCACGATATGGTCATTATGAGTTTGTGGTGATGCCATTTGGACTTACTAATGCACCCGCGGCGTTTATGGATCTCATGAATAGGGTGTTTAGTCCATATCTTGATTGTTTCGTGATCGTATTCATAGATGACATCTTGGTTTACTCAAGAAGTGAGAAGGAGCATGCCAAGCATCTAAGAATAATATTGCGGACTTTGAAAAATTCGTAGTTATATGCTAAGTTCAACAAGTGTGAGTTTTGGCTAGATCAAGTGGGGTTCTTGGGTCATGTGGTTTCGGTAGAAGGAGTTAGTGTGGATCCCCAAAAGGTGGAAGCGGTGTCAAATTGGAGAAGACCCACCACTGTGCGGAGATTCGTAGTTTCTTGGGATTAGCAGGTTATTATCGGCGCTTTGTGAAAGATTTTTCAAAGATTGCTGCTCCTCTTACAAGATTGACCAGGAAAGGAGTTAAGTTTGATTGGTCAGATCAATGTGAGCAAAGTTTCCAAGAATTGAAGAATTGCTTAACAAGTGCCCCTGTTTTGGCACTTCCGGATGATAGTGGAGAGTATGTAGTCTATTGTGATGCTTCTAGACGTGGTCTAGGTGGAGTTTTGATGCAGCATGATCAAGTTATTGCCTACGCTTCTAGGCAATTGAAGCCGCATGAGGGGAATTATCCTACTCATGATCTGGAGCTTGCAGCGGTAGTTTTTGCTCTCAAGTTGTGGAGACACTATCTTTATGGAGCCAAGTGTCAGATTTTTACCGATCACAAGAGTCTTCGGTATATATTCACCCAAAGAGAGCTAAATATGAGACAGAGAAGGTGGATGGAGTTAATCAATGATTATGATTGCACTATTGAGTATCATCCTGGAAAAGCTAATGTGGTAGCTGATGCTCTTAGTCGAAATCCCTCCATATCTTTATCTCATATAAAGATGGTTTGTGTTCCGCTTCTTTGTGAGTTGCGAGCTACATGGGTGGATTTAGCAATAGATGAGGTTGGTGCTTTGGTAGCTAGTTTTCATGTGAGGCTAGTTTTGATTGATAGAGTGCAGGATGCACAGTATAATGATCCTTCCATAGTTCGGTTGATAGAAAGAGCTTTGAATGGAGCCGCCGCCGATCATTTTTCAGTTAGAAGGGATAAGACTTTATTGTTTAAGAATCAGCTTTGTGTTCCAAAAAGGAATGAAGAGTTGAAGAGTGAGATTATGGAGGAAGCTCATAGTTCCACTTATGCTGCTCATTCAGGTAGCACAAAAATGTATCGAATTTTGAAGGATTATTATTGGTGGCCAAACATGAAGAGGGAAATTGCAGCTTATGTGAGTAGATGTCTGATTTGTCAGCAAGTAAAGGCGGAAAGGCAGAAGCCTTCTGGATTGCTTAAGCCGTTGCCTATTCCAGTGTGGAAGTGGGACCACATCACCATGGATTTTGTTTTCAGTTTACCTCGTACCCGTGAAGGGCATGATGGTATTTGGGTGATTGTGGATCGACTCACCAAGTTTGCACATGTCTTGCCAGTGGGAAAGAAGTATAAATTAGATAAATTGGCGGAGCTTTATGTGAATGAAATTGTGAGGCTTCATGGTGTTCCTGAATCAATAGTGTCGGATCGGGATCCTAGATTTGCTTCTAAATTCTGGGGAGCTCTTCAGGCAGCCTTAGGTACCCAATTACTCTTCAGCACTGCTTTTCATCCTCAAACTGATGGGCAGTCCGAGAGGACTATTCAGACTTTGGAGGATATGTTGAGGGTTTGTGCCTTGCAGTTCAGAGGGAGTTGGGATAAAAACCTGTCTTTGATGGAATTTGCCTATAATAATAGCTATCATTCTAGCATTTGTATGGCTCCTTTTGAGACTCTTTATGGGAGGCAGTGTCGTACGCCTTTGTGTTGGAATGAAGTAAGGGAAAAAGAGCTTTGTGGCCCAGAGTTGATTCATGTTACAAATGAGAAGATTAAAGTGGTCAGAGATAGACTCAAGGCCGCTCAAAGTAGGCAGAAGAGTTATGCAGATGTCCGTAGGAGAGTCCTTGAGTTTCAAGTGGGTGATTGGGTGTTCTTGAAACTATCTCCTTGGAAAGAGGTAGTACGTTTCGGTAAGCGTGGGAAGCTTAGTCCGAGGTATATTGGCCCTTATGAGATAATAGAGCGAGTTGGCTCACTTGCTTATCGATTAGCCTTGCCTCCAGAGTTATCCAGGATACATAATGTGTTTCATGTATTCATGCTTCGCAAGTATATTGCCGATCCCTCTCATGTGCTGCAAGAGCAGCCGATCAGTTTGACGAGAGATTTGTCCTATGAAGAGGAACCGGTTCAGATTCTCGACTGAAAGGAGCAAGTGCTTAGGAACAAGACAATCCCGCTTGTCAAGGTGCTTTGGAGGAGTCATCAAGTAGAAGAAGCTACTTGGGAATCAGATGAGCAAATGATGCAGCAGTATCCCTATCTCTTCGGATGAAAGGTATGTAAATTTCGAGGACGAAATTTTTTATAAGGAGGGGAGAATTGTCACATCCCGACCTTTAAATTTTTACCTTATTTACTAGCTTGATTATAATAAAATTTTACCGTCTTCCATCATTGAGTTGATAGTTTAATTGGTCCCTAAAAGGGTTTCGGGGACAATTATGTGCGGAGGATTATTCGTAGGAAGAAAATACGACGACGGTAAAAATGGTAAATTTTAGCTAGTAAAAGGTAATTTTTATTCGGGTATTATTTTTTTGGATTTGGGTTGCATAAAAGTGTGGACCGGGCCAAGGGGTGGTAAAAGCCCAGCCCTCTCTTTTTTCTCTCTTCTTCTTCTCTTTTCTCTTCCTCGGTTTTTCCATCTCCCGACTTTTCCCGTTTCCGGTTCTTCTCCAGCCCTAGCTGCTGCCGTCCGGCCAGCCACCAGCCACCACTCCACCCCAATTCGGACCCCCATCCTCCTCTCCCTCCCCGGCCTAGCCCTCGAGCCATTAGCCCGCCGGAAGAGGAGAAACTTGCCGGAGACGCCGGAAGCTTTTCGCCGGAACTCCCTCCTCCGGCCACCACAGCCGGCGATCCTTGGCTCGTTTTGTAGCCCTCCTCCCGTGTAGCAACCCCTCCAAAGGGCTCACTCCTTCTTGAGCTTGGTAAGGAGAAATGTGGAGTTGAAATTTCTAGGGCTTTCAGGATGTTTTTAGTCGATTACCCTAGCTAGGCTTGGATTTGGGTTTGTGCTAGTTATGAAAGTTGTAGAGCATGATAAGAGGATTATGCTGTCAAAATTTCATAGGATTTGGAGGTCGCCGGAATCAGCCTCCGGCCGCCGCTGCCGGCGCCGGAGCTGTTTGGGAGATTTTAATGTTTTTAAATGTGGAATATTAAGGGAAGTTTATTGAAGTGAATTATGGAATTTTTGGATGAGTTTTGGATAGGTTTGTGATTTTCTGAAGTTTAGTATTTTTGGCGGTTAATTAATGTAGAATCCGGCCGTAGGATTTAAGTCGTATTTTGGGGGAGGTTGTATTTACGGCTGCGGTATGTTCGGTGAAGGTTGAGCCATTTTGAGTTAAGAATGGCGTAGATGGGAAATGATGAGTGTGCGGGAGGCTCACGTTTAATTTTGCTCATTTTGTTTAATTATTGGATTTTTAGTGGGAAATTAATATTATATTTGGAACAGGACGTGAGGAGGCTCGAGCAGACGAGGCTCCAGATCGACATCAGGTTTAGGCCAAATTTGTGAGTGGACTTTTGTTTTAAATAATATGCATGCTATGGTTCATGGTCGAACATTTAAATTGTTAGAGTTTTGACGTCATTTAATTTTGACGCTTTTATTTTTCTTGGAGAGTTACCAAAAAATGGGATTTTTCGGTGAGTATAAATATGTATATTGAGGAGAGTATGTATATAAATGCTAGCTAGCCATATGTGTTTGTCCACTTTAATGGCATAGCATATAGCCGCATTATGGTGTGACGTGAGCGTTGGACATGAGCGTAGTAGCCCTATATGAGTGTTTAATTCACATAGGGGGTATGGACACGTACATATTTATACACCCGTCTGTCCACCTTAATGGCGTAGTGTAGCACTGCATTAAGACGTGACGTGAGCATTGGACGCGAGCATAGTAGCCCTATATAGACACATGAATTTATATAGAGAGTATGGACGTGTATAAATACATACATATATTATAGAGTCTGAGAGGCTCGATATTTTATGAGATAAAAGGTTTATCGCTTGCGGCATTCATTCGATTTTTCCTTAGAAATGGATTTGGGGAAACATAAATATTTTTCTTATTAATTTATTTTTGTCCACTCACTCTAATGTTATTAAATGTTTTTCCCCTAGGCCATTCGTTTTAAAATGCCCAGTCTGCAGAGTTCGGGTTGGATCTAGTAGGAGACGAGGCATAGTCACCCGTTTTTCCGCTAGTTTTCCTCAGTAGGTTACCTGTTTAACCTACTCGTGTCTTCTTGCTTCCGCTAATTCCTAGTAGCTCTGAATACTGTGGGATTAATGTATATTATTTTCGGTGGTGTGCTCGGTCGGTTGACTTTATGTTTAGAATTTCTGAAGATAATGTTTGCGGTTATTATCTGGATAATTATGTGTTGTTTGGACATGTGGTAATAATAGTGTAAATTTGAAATTTCCGGGTTAGGGTTGTCCATTTTCAAGGGAGGTTTTACCAATCTTTTCGGTAAATTTTTCTTGGAGGTGGTCCCCGCACGACTTACTCCGGGTTTCAGGGTGAAATTTGGGGTGGGTCGTGTCAGAACCAAACTCTGCATCTGACGTTGTACTTTGACAACTCCCTAAATCAATCAATCCACCCTACCTTCTTGTCCTCCCACCTAATTCCTATATATCTATACAAGGAAATGAATTCTCCAAAAGGGTTTAGCTTGGACTTTCTATATACAACGATATGTACACTGAAGGTTATAACCTCCAATTAACTACAGGGAGATAGAACGAGAGAGAGGCTTACACAAACTTGGGTAAGAATTAAGAAACACCATGAGAGTGAGCTAATGGGTGATGGTAGTACCGTATATAGAGAAGGAAGCCAGAATAGATTAAAGGCGGGGACAACGAGGATATTTATATACGAGTCTTATCAGAGGCTGGCCATATGTAGATGACACAAGAGCAATCAAGTCCCTGTGGCATAAGGTCGTTGGTGCGTTACGATCTTGTAATCAAGGAGGAAGGTTTAGGGGAGGGTCGTCTTTCTTTACTGCGAGGATCATGAGGTGGTTAATATTCACAATATACTGTTAGATTGCTCTTATATGTGACCATCATGATTATCTTGTTTTCGGGGTTTTAGGTTCGGAAAGGATGGCTCACAGTTTCAAGTGCAAATTGTCACTGGTACTTTTATTTGATTATGATCTTTTTATAGGGCTTTTGGTCACAAGATTTGGTTTTCCGATTCCAACTAAGGAAATCTTCACAACCTAGTAGTTATATTAGGAATCCGACTTTCCGTGAATTCTTATTTCCAGAATTCCATCACTAGGGATAGTTGCTAGTTTGACTTGAACAAAGATAGGATGGCCACATTTTCATCCCATTATGGCAAATACCTAGGATGTACACTCGTTGCCCTGAATCATTATTTACTTTGGGCTTAAACAATTTGATCAAGTATTTTTTTTTTTCCAAAGATAAATATTTCATTGATAAAACTCATGTTAGAATGACATTAAAACACCATTACATTAAACAGTTAGCTCACTTATTCATGTGAGCTTAGCATATGATTAAAATATATACAAAACAAGATACCAAAGAAACATAAAAACCAGAGCCAAGGTGCTCAATTACGGTACTCCAAGCTTCATAAATCCATCTAGCTGCAACTAGCTTGCTCAGTCTGCCAAACTATCTAAACACCGCGACTTAAGCCATAGTCAGTTTGAAATCAGGCCCCACAACCTAATTCCAAACTTGACTTTTCTGGAGTTCAGGTTTAGACCCAGGCCCAAGAACCCGAGCCCATCTCCAAACCCTAGCAGATGTGCATCGTCGCTTGTCGACAATATCTGATTGCACTGACGGCGACCAAGCATCTTTGACCATGCTGGCAACTAGATTGGGAAATCTCGATCGTTGCTCATAGCCATATCCGGCGGCTGCCAAATCTCTTATGTCTATGCACAGTGATCGTTGACGTTAGCAGGTAACCCACCACCTCGCAGCCATGTCCGGTAGCTTTTCGTCCTCCACCATCAAGCGCTGGCCACCATGAGAGCATGATGATAGTACCAACTTCCTGGTATGCCATGAGTCTTTCTGCTTCAAAATCCCTATTTGTGGTTGAAAGGAAGATCTAGTGTGTGTGTGTGTCTATATATATATATATATATATATATATATATATATATATATGTAGTTCTTATGTAGAGCGAAGCTTCGCTTTTGAGATTAACGTGTGAAGTTCCTTATTTGACTCACTTTTCGGTCATATTTCCACATCTCCATCGCTCAGTTTATTGATACTAATGAATAGATCATTGATGCAAAATTTCATCCAACTTAATGATTGTTAAGGTACAGAATTAGATTAAATCAATGAATAAACCATAAATATGTCTAACCAGAACTGTTTGTGTAAATAACGATTATGAAAACTCAAATGATCACCAAATTCAATGAAATTTTGCAGAAGTGATCTATGCATTAGGTTTTACCAACTGCATAGTGGAGATGTGGAAATATGACCAAAAAGTGAGTCAAATAAGAAACTTCACACTTTAATTTCAAAGCGAAACTTCGCTCTGTATAAGAACTGTGTATATATATATATATATATATATATGGTATAGTACCAATGCATAGTACCAACTTCCTGGTATGCCATGAGTCTTTCTGCTTCAAAATCCCTATTTGTGGTTGAAAGGAAGATCTAGTATACCGCCTATTTATATATATATATATATATATATACACACAGTGGGGATTATC
>NC_020492.1:12243265-12249212 GCF_000184155.1 Fragaria vesca subsp. vesca | reverse complement strand
AATGAAGAAGAAGGCCGGAGAGATCGAGATCGGAGGTCCACCATGATCGGTCGTGAAGTTCTAAGTGATATTGCTGCATAGACCTCCGATTGTGATCTCTCCGGCCTTCTTCTTCTTCTGTCCAACACCATCGGGGGAGGTCTGGGATCACGACGTCGCCAGCGCTGGAATGGTGGAGAAACGACGGAAATCTAGACTGAAAACCCGTCCGGACGTCCGTATCTGAAAACGAATGTATATATATATATACAGTTCTTATCCAAAGCGAAGCTTCGTTTTATATATATTTTAATTTGATGTACTAAGTGTTAAAATAGTGACAAATGAGTATAGTCTAATTATTTCTTAATTTTTTATCTCTCTCTAGGGAGCCTAGAAAAGAAGAGATCGGTGATTTGTCTCTCTCTTGAGCGTATGAGGTCTGTGGTGATAGGGACCTTGTTCTTGTCGTCGTTAAGGCTTGCAAATATAAATGTGGCATATGTGAAGACCCCTTACTCTTTTGATCGTGAACATGAACTTTTGAAGAATTTTGGGTAGATGATGGTGATACTGACGATTCCTCTAGTGGGGTATGAATAAGGGTTGTTAAGCGACCCGAGAGATTTTTTCTACTGGCTCGAGAAGCGAATATGATATATGGAAGATTAGAGGTGCAGATAGTGTGTGGCGTCGGCCCGACGAGTTCGCAAAGGTTTGGTCTAATGGTTGACGTGCAGCTACGCGTCAGGTTTGGTGGTGATGTGCAAGATTCGGAGCTGAGGGCTCGAAGTCAAATATGAGATCCAGGTCCGATGCAGGTGGAGTTGCTAGCTTGTCGCGTTGGGAGATTTCTGCAATTATTTTTAGCTTTAAAATGGCTGCAGCGACCGAGCAGTGTGAGAATTGTTTAAATCTGGTAATACCGGGCGGCAGTATCAGACAATTCTCAATGGCGGCCACATATCCGAGTAGGTTGGTTGTGCACCTGTGTGGGCCTATGTTAGCGGATATTGTAGTGTTAGAAGCTGAAGAAGAAGTGAAGGGGGTTACGACAGTTATGTATGTTACGACCGTTACAAAATTTATGGCTGTTACGATCGTTCAAGCGTTATGCAACATTAATCATTTTACAGAGGTTATGAGTCTTGCTGCTCATAAATTTCAAGAAGATGGAAAAAAAACTTTCTTGTGCGCTGTTAGGAATTAGGCTTTGGTTTATGGGCTTGAGGCTCTTTGGGTCTGTATTTAGGACCCAGATGGGTTTGGGGTCTTGCATACGTGAATGAATGACATCTTCTACTAAACGCACTTACGTGTGTGGGAGTATGGTGCATCATATCGTTGGTATATTTACGAAGCAGAGAGTCATCCCACATACTCTTTAATGTACGTAGTGTGCATATTGATATTACCAATGATTTGTTTCAGACTACAAGTTCTTATTATGTCCCAGTTTCTCGTCAAGCCTACTTGATGGCTCTCCGTTTAAAATCTTTTAATTTTGTGACGTTTCATTTTTCATATGATATAACTGTCAAAGACTATTTCTATTTAATAAAGGTTGTCAATGACTATTTCTATTTAATAAAGGTTGTTAGCTAGTTCAAAAAAAAAAAAATTGTCATAGATACAGGGCAACAAATTCAATGCCAATTATATAGATAATGAGATGCAGGGAATTCTTTTTAGGATAGATCCTTATAAGTGTAAGTACAATAAGGTACTGTTGCCAAGATCTATAAGGTTACACATGAAGTTTTATTCTTTTCAAGCAAGTGGAAACAACAAATGTTTTTCTTGAAAAATGTTGCTAGCTGGAATGAATGTAATTACCAATATGAGCTTCAACAAGGAAGCCTTTGCTTGGCTTCCACCTATCTACGGATCAACTGACGAAATTTCCTCGGATATGTTGATTAAAAAGAAATGATCTTGGAATTTCACAAAGTCAAAAAATGGGGAACTGAATCTTAAAAATTGAAATCCAGTAACATTTGAGGTGATCCAAATGTTATAGATTCATCCTCATCATCATCTTCTACCTCAATTTGGTTTTCAGATTCAAACCTTGTACCTAGGTTTTGTTTTGTCAAGATTCTTGTTCGAATCTGAAAACCCAAAATCTCATATATGTTATTGGGATTTCAAATTTGGGAATTGGGTGTGAAATTTGATGGGTAATTCAATGAAAGAATGAATCTAGGTGGGGTTTTTTTTTTTTTTTTTTTTTCTTTTTCAGTGAAGCACCGCTTGAGTTAATTAAGCTGAAGTTGTTGGTAGTGTCTAGGTTTGGTGATTTCTTTGGCACCCAGAATCATTTGAGAGGAGAATGATGGAGTAGGATTAGCATGTGGGTGACTTCTTGTGCATCTTTCAATCTGTGAGTTCACCTATAACAATCATCCCAATTTGGGTTTAATCCGAAAGAGATAGAGTTCCCAATCTAAAATTGATCCGCTCTCCACACTAAAATAATAATAATAATAATAAAAATAAAAGGCGAAAGGGTAATTTGGTTATTTTATGATAAAAATATGTTTGCCGTTAATTTTTTTAGCGAAACTAACGGTTTTGAATACTATTCTTCAGTCGGAGTAAGAACGTGAGATACCGTTTTAAAGTTTTTCAAATATGTGGCATTAAAAGTTAGCTTCTCTAAAAAGTGAGACATTGTTTGAACTATTTTTCTTTTTATAATGTAATAACTTTTTCTAAAAAAAAAAATATCAAAATCAATGCAAAAAATTCCTAGCGAACAAACAATCGCCAAAGATTCGACCCCTTTATTCCATTGGTAACAAAATGAGATGGGGTTATTAGTTATGTTATTTACACATGAAAGGAAGTGCTTTCACTTAATAAAATTAAGTTTTGTTGTTTCTATAATTTTGGTGGAACTGCAACTATTGGTTGCGCAAAACTTCCAACAACTGCTACTTGCTATATGATATTTGGAGAAAAGTACAGAAGCCGGCCTTTTTGTGCTCTCGAGGAATGGTGTGCCAACTGCCAACTAATCCTTAAATTGCTTATTTGGGAAACCTTACTATAAAACCTTACTCTTGTCACGCGCTCGTCAATTAACTTACTTGGAACTTGCTCGTAAGTTTGATATGTCAATTGGTCAACTGCTCATCTACTTATCCTTGATATTTACATCAGTATCAAACTTGGTTAGCGAGCTATGTACAGATATTGTCGATCAAGAACTTATGAGGATCATTTTATTGGGAAGATGACCAAATACACAAAAACAACTAAACTAAAGCCCATTTGAATGAAAAAAGTTTACCCTAGCCAATTCCAATGAATCTAAAGAAAAATACAACAATATCCCTAATCTAAACTACCTACCACACCCATCCCGATCAGATCTAAACAACTACTCTCTCTCTCTCTCTCTCTCTCTCTCTCTCTCCCCGCCAGATTTCACGCACGACACCGGCCATGGCGAGGAGGACTGTGATTTGTTGGCGTCTGGCAACGGAGATTCACCGACGACGGATTGGAAGCGGACTCCGGTACAAGCGACGAAGCTCGCTACATAGTCCATGACGGTGAAGACGATACTGAAGTTCTCGGATAGGGTGACGGAGTACGTGGCGAGAGCACTACTTCACTGTGCTCAAAGTCGAAGCAGAGCCCAAACGACGTCGTGACGACGAGGATTATGACGCAATTGTTATTGCACGGATCGGACCAAGCCGAAGGCGCAACTACTGCTCAAGCTTCGTGGAAACTCTGAGGACTTTGTTTGCTGCTACTGCTCGAGCTTCATGAAAGGCACAGTTTTTCCTTTTTCTATTTTCATTTCTTTCTCGGTGATCTCAAATGCCTCATGATTTTTGCTTGGTTGGAGGTGAGAATAGTAGGAAACGATGTTGTATAGGTGGATAATTTGATTACTAGGGAAATCATGGCTTGGTCCGGTGTTGGGAGTACCGAGAGTTGGTAATTTTCTTTAAGGTCTCTTTTTTGTTGGAAATTACATTCTTCTTATTCTTCTTCTTCTTCTTCTATCTTCTTTAATTTTCTGTGTTTCGACTGATTTTGGGGTCAGTAACACAATTATTGGGGATCAGTAATTTAAAAAAAGATGATTACTGGGGGTCAGTAACCCGATTATTGGGCTCGGTAACTCGATTATTTTTTTATATTTCTTCTTTTCTATTACATTAAGCTGAAATAAGTTGATTATTGAGGGTCAGTAACTGATTATTAAAGGTCAGTAACTGATTATTGAGGGTCAGTAACCAAGTTATTGGTGACCGGAATTCGGCGACCGGAGAAAATTTGAGTTACTGGGGGTCGGTAACTAAGTTTTCAGTGATCGGGGAAAATTTGAATTACTGGGGGTCAGTAACCGGCGACCAAAGAAGTTCCGGCAACCGGTGACCGGAATCTGACGACTAGGGAAATCCGGCAACCGGAGTCCCGCGACTGATGATCAGAGTCCGGTGAGGTTCCGGCCAAGTATTCTCTTTCTTCCACTTTCTCTCTCTCTATGTTTGTTTAAGGGGTAGGGGCAAAATGGTCTTAAAATAATATAGTTTATTAATTATTTATTAAGACTTTAATAAAGATTTGTCCATTTAAGCACAAAAAAAGTTACCTTACATTCAAATGGGCTCATCAAAAAGATTATGATTGGAATGGGTAATAAGGTGTTAAAATTAGTACTAAATGGGCATTTTTCCCATTTTATTTAGGGTAAAATATTGTATAGTCCTTGTGGTTTAAAGTCGACATCTGTTTAATTCTTATGGTTTTATTTTAATCTGAATAGTCCTTAAAGTCACGATTTTTCATACAAATAGTCCTTATGACTTTATTTTAATCTGAATAGTCCTTAAAGTCATGATATTTCATCCAAATAGTCCTTATGGCCTTTAACTGATAAAATTGTCGGAATGACTATTTGGATGAAAAATCATGACTTTAAGGACTATTCAGAATAAAATAAAACCAAAAGGACTAAACAGATATCGACTTCAAACCAGAATGACTAAACAAATTTCAATTCTTTTATTTACTAATTAAAAATCCATAATTAAGAACTTTTATGTGAGACGTGTTGGAGCCGTCGAGAGAAAACCCTAAAAGTTCCCTAGCCGCGCCAACCCCTTTCTTCAATCATTTCTCTCGTCCGGCAGTGGCCCCATGTCAGTCTTGACCTCGGTCATACTGGTGTTGAGGTTTCACTGCTGGACGGGTGGTACTCTAAGGCTTGCCTTTAGGTCTATGGTGGTTTTGCTCGGAGGCAAAGCATGGATGGTGGTCAAATCTTGGCTCTCCTTGCGGCGTTGTGGCAGTGAATTGCAAGTACCAAATCTCAGAACAAACCAGGACGGCGTGGGCCAGATTCTAGATGGCGGTTACTGCGTATTGAGATTGATGAGGTCAAGATCCAATCAGAGCATGGGTTTGATGGGTTCTCCTCTCTCTCTTTGATCCTTTGTTTTGTGGCGAAGTCGAGGCTGCTAGAGTATTGGCCTGGTGATGGTATGGAGGTGTCGTGGATGCTAGGATGTCGACGATGGTGTGGCAACGGCGGGTTCGTAGGTTGTCGGTGATGGTGTTGCACGACAAAGCAAGGACGAGGCTATTTTGGACCATCTATGTTGGGCTTTTGGGCTGGGCCTGTCATGGGCTTCTGTGTCCCTTTTCCTTTTTTTCGGTTTTTTTTTCCCTCTAAGGTAGGGTTCTAGCAGCCTGCCGATAAAAAGGTTTTCAGACACCTCAATAAATGATGCTTCTGGAGTACCTCAATTGAGCGCCTTGACGAAAGAAGCTTTTAACCAAATTTATCCTTATGTAGGATAACTGTCTAGCTCGACTAGACTCATTTTAGATGAGTTTCAATTTTCATAATGTAATAGTACATGTGATGCTATTCTGCCTTGAGATCATTGATATATACACATGTACGTACCTATATATAGCTCCACAAACTAATTATGGACAG
>NC_020492.1:12237337-12242560 GCF_000184155.1 Fragaria vesca subsp. vesca | reverse complement strand
AGGTTTTCAGACACCTCAATAAATGATGCTTCTGGAGTACCTCAATTGAGCGCCTTGACGAAAGAAGCTTTTAACCAAATTTATCCTTATGTAGGATAACTGTCTAGCTCGACTAGACTCATTTTAGATGAGTTTCAATTTTCATAATGTAATAGTACATGTGATGCTATTCTGCCTTGAGATCATTGATATATACACATGTACGTACCTATATATAGCTCCACAAACTAATTATGGACAGATTTCGACAACACTCAAACTTTTTCTCCCGTTTTTTCTTCTCCTGTTTTTTTTTCCCAGATGAGCTGTTGTCCAGATCTGCAAAATATAAAAGCACTTTAGCGGACGAAATTTAAATTTCGTCGGCTAAAGTTGACCATGCAGGTATAAGCTGACTCCTGCAGGCAATAAGAAACCTGTGAAGGTACTTCGATATTTCCCTTTGAGGGATAGGCTGGAGCGGTTGTACATGTTTTCACACACGGCCGAAGCTATGAGATGGCACGCTGATAGGGAATTGCATGACGAAAATACCCTTATACACCTTGCTGACGAGGAGGCTTGGAAGCATATAGACAATGAGTTTTCTCATTTTGCGTCAGAGGTCCGAAATGTGAGGCTCGGGCTCTCATCCAACGGGTTCAACCCTTTTGGCAACATGAGTCTTCAATACAGTGTATGGCCGGTGATTTTGGTACCGTACAACCTTCCTCCATGGATGTGCATGAAGAAAGAATACAATATGTTGAGTTTGTTGATTCTCGGGCTCGGTTATCCAAGGAAGTGTCTCGATGTGTATTTGAGACCTTTAATTGAAGAGCTTAAGTTTTTGTGGGACGTTGGTCATCCCACTTATGACAAGTACATGCACGAGATGTTCTAGATGCATGTCATGGTTGTTGGTACCATCAGTGATTTTCCTGCCCTTGGGATGTTGTCGGGCAACGTTGTTAAGGGATACAAGGCTTGTCCAGAGTGCCTTAGCGATGAGGGGAGCAGCAGTCATTACAACAAGATATGCAAATTGGGTCACTGTACTCTCCTTCCATATGATCACGAATGGCGGCTCGATGCACAAGCATTTAATGGGACCGTAGAAAACGGTGTGCCTCCTAGAAGATGGACGGGGAAGAAATTTTAGCAATGCTTAATGAGTACGATTTTAGGCAGCTCAACAATCATCCCAATATTGTGGCGGCAATACCTGAAAGACCCAACAGGTACAAATTCTGAACATATAAGAGTATATTCTAGGAACTCCCATACTGGAGTAAGTTGTTGATCATGCACTACCTAGATGTGATGCACATAGAAAAGAATGTTTGCGACAGTGTAGTGGGCACAGTGCTGAACTTGGAGGGAAAGACGAAAGATGGTCCTAAGGCACGCATTGATCTAAAAAAAATGCAATTAAGAAGACATCTGTGGTTGAAAGAATGGAAGAAAAAAATGCCTCAAGCTCCTTACACCGTGAAGCCTGACCAGAAGAACGTAATTTTTAAGTTGATGAGTTGTGTGAAGTATCATTCAGGCTATGCATGAAATATAGCCCAGTGTGTGAACCTCCGGGACAATAAGATGTACGGCTTAAAGAGTCATGACTGTCATATCCTGCTACAACGTCTCTTCCCTGTTTTCATTCGACTGTTCCTTCCCCGTCTGGTGGTGGAGCCGTTAGTAGCGTTGGTAAGATTCTTCCAGAAGTTATGCACACGGGAAATGAAAAAATCAAACCTCCGGGAAATGCAAGAGGAAATCATTTATAAATTTGAGAGGATATTTCCTCCACATTTTTTTGACATCATGCCTCACTTGATGATCCATCTTCCCGAGCAATTGTTGCTTACCGGTCCAGTACACTACACTTGGATGTATCCCATGGAAAGGTACGTTTTTTACACCTGAATTCCTCAATATATATACATGTTCAATATTCATAACACTTTGCGACTTGATTTATAGGCAGCTTGGAGACTACAAAGATTATGTGGCAAATATCCGCGCCTGAAGGATGTATAGCTGAAGCATATATTGCGCACGAGTGCGTCACCTACACGAAGTTGTATTTAGGAGCGTTGAAGGAAACTCCGCAAACCATACCGGTAGATGTACCGACGTTCAATCTTTCCATACTCTCTAGTGATGTTGAAGTTTATGGAATTTTGCCAGACTCCTTCAAGTTGCAACCACATGAGCTAGTCATTGCCCACTGGTGGGTATTGATTAACTGTCCAGAAGTTGAATACTGGAAAGACATCCATCTATATTGTCCAAGCAGTCAAGGTGATGTCGAGTACCATAACAGGGAGTTCGCAAACTATTTTGGCGGCTGGGTACGTAATTCAATATTTCTCTCCGTATTTATGTTTATTGCATAATTATCCATATTTACAGTTGAATGATTGGTTGCAGATGAACCATATTCAATTTGATGGTCGCACGAATTAAAACTTCTAGCGATAAAGCCGATAATGTCAATAGTTTATCCGATGTGCAAGGTGAATAACGTGCAATTTATATGTGAACAGAGAGACAGCAGACGTAGAACACAGAATTCTAGGGTGATGGCGCATGGTGGGCAGAATGGAGTTGACTATTACGGTGTTCTCCATTCAGTGGTGGAACTCGTTTATGGGCAAGGCATGACAGTGCACCTCTTCAAGTGTAGATGGTTTGATACTAGGCCACAGAGCATGAAGACCGATCAGTACGGAATATTATCGGTGAACACTGCTACAAGTTGTTACGAAAATGACCCGTTCATTTTTTCCACATCGGTAAAATAAGTGTTTTATCTTGATGACTTTGCTAAGGGTGACGCGTGGAAAGTAGTCAACCTTATGCACCCTCGAAACATTTACCTAGCGGCTACACTTGGAGAGGCCGAAGACGAGGAAGAAGATGTTGCGTATCAAGAGCCCAACGCAATAGGTATTCCGAACTCCTCTACCGTTCGCCTTAATAATTTTAAAGCGGGTCGTTCGGTGCGAATTCGTGATGAAGAGCCAAGGCTTATTGATGTTGATCCAAATCAAGAAACAGACGAAGACTCTGGCGATGAGAAAATGCATAGATTACCAGAAATTAATTCTGACACCGAAGAAGACTCATCGGATGATTCCGATTACGAGCCTTAGTTTTAATTTAGATGACGTAATACATTAATTTGTAATAAAAAAGAATGTATTACCTTTATAGTTTACATATGTTGAATTCATGTTTCTGTTATTTTATATGAATTTTGGTGAAACATGAACAGGAAGTGAGTATGGTTTACATTAAAACTTCAGTTTTTAATGCATTTTTTATACTTTAGCCGACGAAATACACCTTAATTCGTCGGCCTAAACCATCTTAGCGGACGAATTATAGTATATTTCGTCGGCTAAAACCATCTTAGCCGACGAATTATATTATAAGTCGTCGGTTAAGATCACTTTAGCCGATGAATACCCTAATATTTCGTCGGCTTTATTTATTTATTTATTTTTATTACATACTATAGCCGACGAATATATTAGAGTATTCATCGGCTAAACCCTAAAATTTTTCTATTACATACTATAGCCCTATCTTCGGTGGTTATTTTGCGTAAAATTTTTATACGACTTGTTGCGTCTCATCGATTTGAAACTATTTTCAGTTGAAGGTCCCACCAAAATACGAAATTTAGACGGTCCAACGACCTTTTCCGTGCATTTAGGGGTTTGACTTAACAGATTGACCGTCCGGATCGAGCCCTTAACCTTGTCGGATCAAGTTGAATTTTTGCCCATACATGTATTTTGTCATGGTGGTCAGATCTGACGATCGGATTTCCGTTTCTCAAGTTTGATCATCACAATCACAACATGCCTACTAATGTTGTATAACTTGTTTACCAAGTAAATGTTTCGTTTCAAAAACAAACTATACGTAAAACCTTCAAACGCAAAAAAGTCATGAAATAAGATATGACCAGAATGGTGAAATACGTCCACGGTTGAAAAATCATAGTATTCCGTAAAGTTTCGGTGCCGATAGTTGCGGTCAATGCAATTTTTCATTCTTTCTCCCTATGAGTAGCCCTATCTTCGGTAGTTATTTTGTGTAAAATTTTTAAACGACTTGTTGCGTCTCATCGGTTTGAAACTATTTTTAGTTGAAGGTCCGGCCAAAATACGTAATTTAGACGGTCCAATGACTTTTTTCGTGCGTTTAGGGGTTTGACTTAACGGATTGACCGTCCGGATCGAGCCCTTAACCTTGTCGGATCAAGTTGAATTTTTTCGCATACATGTATTTTGTCATGGTGGTCAGATCTGACGGTCGGATTTCCGTTTCTCAAGTTTTATCATAACAATCACAACATGCCTAGCTACTAATGTTGTATAACTTGTTTACCAAGTGTTTTAAGTAAATGTTCCGTTTTAAAAACAAACTATACGTAAAACCTTCAAACGCAAAAAAGTTGTGAAATAAGATATGACCAGAATAGTGAAATATGTCCACGGTTAAAAAATCACAGTATTCCGGTAAAGTTTCGGTGCCGATAGTTGCGGTCAATGCAATTTTTCATTCTTTCTCCCAATGAGTAGCCCTATCTTCGGTGGTTATTTTGCATAAAATTTTTATACAACTTGTTGCGTCTCATCGGTTTGAAACTATTTTCAGTTGAAGGTCTGGCCAAAATAAGTAATTTAGACGGTCCAATGACCTTTTCCGTGCGTTTAAGGGTTTGACTTAACGGATTGACCGTCCGGATCGAGCCCTTAACCTTGTCAGATCAAGTTGAATTTTTTTTCATACATGTATTTTGTCATGGTGGTCAGATCTGACGGTCGGATTTCCATTTATCAAGTTTTATCATCACAATCACAACATGCCTACTAATGTTGTATAACTTGTTTACCTAGTGTTAAGTAAATGTTCCGTTTCAAAAACAAACTATACGTAAAACCTTCAAACGCAAAAAAGTCATGAAATAAGATATGACCAGAATGGTGAAATACGTCCACGGTTGAAAAATCACAGTATTCCGGTAAAGTTTCGGTGCCGATAGTTGCGGTCAATGCAATTTTTCATTCTTTCTCCCTATGAGTAGCCCTATCTTCAGTGGTTATTTTGCGTAAAATTTTTATACGAATTGTTGCGTCTCATCGGTTTGAAACTATTTTCAGTTGAAGGTTCGGCCAAAAATAAGTAATTTAGACGGTCCAATGACCTTTTCCGTGCTTTTAAGGG
>NC_020492.1:12203385-12237237 GCF_000184155.1 Fragaria vesca subsp. vesca | reverse complement strand
TCGTTAAGGCCCTCAAACTCGAAAACAAATGGACGGACTGAATTTTGTCCGGTTCATGTTTATACCAGAAAAACACAATTTTGAGGGTCTTAACGATTACCAAATTGGCTGAAATTTTGCAGAGATGATCTGCACAGTATTATCTAGATACTAGACGGTAGAGATGAGGAAATTCGATCGAAAAGTGGTGCAAAAATGAAAATCCGCACCAAAACCATTGGTGCGGAAGTCCGTAGCTGAGACGGACTGTATATATATATATATATTGATTAATTAAAAAACACCACTCGACCTATGATATTATTTTCATTTTCATACCCTAAGTCTTATTCCATTAGCATTTTGATACCATATCCACTTACACCGTTAAATTTTGATAGTATTCAAAGACGTTTATGTCAACTCATGATATCTTTATAATTGAAATTAAAAATTATACATTTGATGAAGGATAAAGTGTAGAGGCAAAGAGAGATAGCAAGAGAATAGAGAAATCATCATCTTATTCATTGATACGAGTCCTTTATATAGGGAATTACATAATACCAATATGATAAGGATAATGAATACATAGATCTAGTCAAACTACATATCCTAATGGCATAAGGCCAAGGCACACATAAAGAATATCTAGAAAGATACAAAATATCTTAAAACACTCCCCCTTGTGCCACGCGCTGATATGTCGATGGTGCTAATCTGTTGCCTCGTAAAAAACCTCGTCAAGTCACAAAAACCCTGTGGGAGAAAAACTGAACTTTGATCGTAGGAGAAAATGAGTACAACGCACCCTTCACATTTGATACTGACATGTATATATGTGCTAGACTCCTCCTGAAGTTCGCACCTCCCCCTGATCTTTACATCAATCATAGGGTTCTTCCTGATTCTTACTAATCACGGAAGTTTCAACTTAGCATGTCAATGCTCTTTAACATGTCTTCAAATGTGGCATCACTACCAGAAGAAAAGCTTTAGCCGACGAAAATAAAAAAACCAGGCCGACGAATTATTTTTTCGTCGGCTAAAGTCCACCTTAGCCGACGAAATTTTCCTTCGTCGGCTAATTTAAATTTTCATCGGCTATGATCAACTTTAACCGACGAAATTAAAATTTCGTCGGCTAAAGAATTTATTTTCGTCGGCTATAGTCTGTAAACTTTAGCCAACGAAAATATAAAAGTTTAGCCGACGAAATTAAAATGTCGTCGGCTAAAGTGTCTTATATTTGCAGATCTGGACAGCAGTTGATCTGGGAAAAAAAACGGGAGAAAAAGTTTGGGTGTTGTCGAAATCTGTCCATAATTAGTTTGTGGAGCTATATATAGGTACGTATATGTGTATATATGTTGATTTTGAGTTTTATTTGAGTTGATCGATTTTGAGTTTTATTTGAGTTGATCGATTTTGAATGTGATTGAGTTGATCGATTTTGAGTACGTTGGATGTATATATATATATATATATTATATATATATATGCATGTGTTGATCGATTTGGTTGATGATTTGATAATATATATGAAGTTGTTGTTAATAAGTAGTAGATATATATGTCACATCCCGACCCTTAAATTTTTACCTTATTTACTAGCTTGGTTATAATAAGAATTTTACCGTCTCCGTCATTAAAGAAATAGTTTAATTGGTCCCTAGAGGGGTTTCGGGGACAATTATATGCGGAGGATTATTCGTAGGAGAAATTATGATGACGGTACAAAGGTAAAATTTTAGCTAGTAAAAGGTAATTTTTATTAGGGTATTATTTTAGGGTGTTAAATTTTAGAGTTGGGTTTTAAGTGATGGTGTTGGACTGGTTGGGGAAAAGCCCAAATCCTTTCTCTTCTCTCTCCTCCCTCCCGATTCTCTCTCCCTCTCCCTCTGCCGGATTTTCTTCCCGGCCGTTCGCCGTCGTCCGGTCGCCTCTGACCGCCGGGCCGGTCCCAAACGGACGGCCGTCGACCCAGCTTTCTTCCTGGACCGGTGAGAGGATCCCTAGCGCCGCCGTGAGAGAGCGTTGCCGCCCGAGAGGTTCGACTGCCTAGAACTTCCGGTCGTCGAAACTCCCTCCTCCGGCCACCAAAACCGGCGATCCATGGCTCATTTTGTAGCCCTCCTCCCGTGCAGCAACCCCTCCAAACAGCTCACCCTCTCTTGAGCTAGGTAAGGAGAAAGGTGAAGTTGAAATTCTAGAGCGTTTTTTATGTTTTTAGTCGATTACCCTAGTTAGGCTTGGAATTGGTGTTTGTGCTAGTTAGGAAAGTTGTGGAGCATAATGAGAGGTTTATTCTGTCAAAATTTCATAGGCATTGGAGGTCGCCGGAATCGGCCTCCGGCCGCCGCTGCCGGCGGAGCTGCCGCCGGCACCGCCACTGTTTGGAAGATTTTTAGGGTTTTAAATTTAGAATATTAAGGGGAGTTTGTTGAAGTGAGTTATGGAATTTTTGGATGAGTTTTGGATAGGTTTATGATTTTCCGAAGTGTGGTATTTTTGGCGGTTAATTAATGTAGAATCCGGCCGTAGGATTTATGTCGTATTTTTGAGGAGGTTGTAATTACGGCTTTCGTTTATGGTATTAAAGTTGGATCGTTTCGTTTTAGGAAAGGCGAAGTTGGGCAATGATGAGCGTACGTGGTTGCGGCTCATATTTAATTTTGCCTATTTTGTTTAAATATTGGATTTTAGTTGGGAATTTAATTATATATTTGTGCCAGAGTTCGAGGAAACCTCGTTGGAGTGGCGATTTAGATTTCGTCGGGCTTATGCCTAGAGTTGTGAGTGGACCTTTATTTTAATTGAAAAGCATGCGATGAATTATCTGTTGATCATTTATTTCTTTTCCTGAGATTTATTTATTCTCGGATATTTGGCAATTTTCCTCTTATGGAGAGATCCCGAAAATGAGATTTTCGGTGGATATGTTTATTGGATGTTTATGATGATAGTATGTATATGTAAATGCTAGCTAGCCATACGTGTTTGATCCGCATAATGAGGTAAAATACCATTATGGTGTGACGTGAGTGTTAGACACAAGCGTAGTAGCCCTATATGAAAACTATTTTCTTATTTGGTTTATTTAGGTTTTCATATAGGGAGTCCACACGTATATACACTCGTGTTTTTTCCGCCATACTGAGGTACAATTCCATTATGGTGTGACGTGAGCGTTAGACGCAAGCGTAGTAGCCTTGTATGAATTTCTATTTTTCTAATTTGTTCTTAGAATTCATACAAGGAGTCTGACGAGTGTAAATACATACACTTATATATGTTTATATATAGTTTAGCCTGAGAGGCTGTATTTCTTTGAGTTATGGACACTAGCTGGAGCTAGTCATGAAATTTCTAGTTTTTGTGTTGAGCGCTTTTGAGCTACCACATGCAGTATATTTTCTTTGGAAATTAAAAGGGAAAAAGCCCTAATGCACAAAATAGAAAAAGTCAAACCCCATTTCAATGATAATCTTTTTTCTTAGTCCATTTGAATACAAGGTACTTATTTTAAGCCCAAATACACAAATCTTTATTAAAATATAATAAAATGATATTTTAAAAGACTTTTTTACCCTTAACCTTTATTTAAAGAGAAAAAATGAAAAAGAAGAAGGGAAGACTTTCCCGGAAGCACACCGGACACCGGCGCCGGTCAACGGATTCCGGTCGCCGAACACCGGTTGCCGGATTCCGGTCACCGGACACTGGCCGCCGGATTCCGGTCACCGGTCGCCGGAAAATTGATGGTGATCGGAAAATCGCCGTAGATGCCGGAGTCTCATTGGATTTTTTTGAAAAAAATGTCACCGGAAGCATACCGGCAAAAAAATGAAGATTACTACCCCTAGTAAACTTTTACTGGGAGTAGTAAACTTGCAAAACAGTAGCTCCAATGCCATAATTCACATTGAAAAGGAGAAACATCAACTTAGATGCGAAAAAATGAAGATTACTACCCCTAGTAAACTTTTACTGGGGGTAGTAAACTTGCCAAACAGTAGCTCCAATGCCATAATTCACATTGAAAAAGAGAAAAATCAACTTAGATGCGAAAAAATGAAGATTACTACCCCTAGTAAACTTTTACTGGGGGTAGTAAACTTGCAAAACAATAGCTCCAATGCCATAATTCACATTGAAAAAGAGAAAAATCAACTTAGATGTGAAAAAATGAAGTTTACTCCAAATTTACTACCTCCTAGTAATGAACTACTTCACATCATTCTCTTATCAAACACATAACTGAAGCATTACTAATGCAGAATTTCCAACCGTCAATGCTACGAGGTATTAAAGAACACTATTATTCAATCATACACAAATGAATTCTTATCAAACGAAAACAATTATGCATAGAACAAAATAAATTATGCCAGGCACCGGGGGTTGAAGAGCCATTGGAGATGCTGACAGATTGAACTTAGTCACCTGCATTGACAAAAACAAAAATCACAATTAGAGCCAGACACATGATTGCATCCATTATAAAATGCAAGATCACAAGATCGATTTAACAAATTGGTACTGACAGGACTAGGTGAAGGCTGCTGAACGGTTCCAAAAGTAGTATTTGCATTTGGAGTGCATATGTTCTAACTGACTCAACCCTAGCCACTTCCTTCGCCAGCGCCGGCAGCTCCTCCCCCAAAATCTGCTCCACTCTTCCTTCTCCATCTAAGAAAAAAAATGAATTACGCCGGAGCTGAACCCGACGTCCGATGGTGAATCTCGACCAGATCCGGCCTTGACTTCAGCAAAACCATGAGCGTTCGGCCTGCTCTGACGCCAACTGCTCGGAGCAGATCCGACCTGCTCGGAGCTCGGCTGCTTGGAGATCGAATCTTCTCCTCGAGCCTCCGGCAAATCGGCTCGCCGGCAAAGGCGTGTTGGACCGAGACGGCATGATGAAGATGCTTGGAGTTGGAGATCGGAGCTCCTCCTCGTGGCTTGCCGGCGACGACGCACTGCTCCTCCTCGTGGTTTGCAGCCGTGCACTGAAATCGAGGCGGCAATGAAGTCGAAGCCGAAGGCGAAGCAATCTAAGGCGGCTGCTCCTTCCTCCTCTGCAAAGATGAAGCAGCCGGTGGTGGTGGTGGTGGAGGACGACGAAGAGTTTGCGATGGAGAGTACCGAGACGGCCGAGAAGGTCTCGGAGTACAGTGAGATTGCTTCAATGGTGGTGGAGAGTTTTCTGAGAGAGAGAGAGAGAGAGAGATAATGATACGGGAAAAAGAGGAGAAAGAGAGTTAAATTAGGGTGAGGGTATTTGACGTGTTTTTGTTAGAATTCATTAGAATTGGGTTGCTAAATAGATTTTCATTGGAATGGGCTAAAAGGATGTTAAATTAGTAGTAAATGGTCATTTATTCAAATTAAAATGGGGAAGCATAAATATTTTATTAATTTATTTTTGTCCACTCACTCTAACTTTGTTAAGTGTTTTCCCCTGTGCCTTTCATTTTAAAAATGCTCAGCTTGCAGGTTAGCTTAGTCGAGGTCGGGCGTACATGGAGATGAGGCATAGTCATCCTATAGCTTCCGCTTGTTAATTTATTTTGTTTCATTTCTTCCTGTTAGAGTTGCTCTGAACCTATAAATGGTTGGATGTGAGATTTGTTTAGATTAATAAATTTTTGGGTGGTGTTGTGATTTAGAGAGCACGAAGGCTCCAGAAGTAGAGGATTATAAATGGATTCTTTTGAAGTGCATGCATGTATTTTTAGGAGGGGTTGTCCATTTTCAAGGGAGGTTATGCCGATTTTTCGGTAAATTTTCCTTGGAGGTGGTCCCCGCACGACTTACTCCGGGTTTCAGGGTGAAATTCGGGGTGGGTCGTGTCAATATATATATATATATTTGTTAATTAATTTATAATATTGTGTTGATGGTATGAAGTTGTTGAATATATGAGTTGATGATGATTTTGTGATGATGTTGATATATAATATTGTTATGTAATTATTAAGTATATATATGTGTTAATTAATTTGTTATTAATTAGTTGTAGTACATAGAATACTAAATGAATTGAGATTTTATATATTGAATTTAATTAATAATTAGCTAGAGTTATACATATATATTTTGTTATATTTTCAGGATATGGATAAGAGTTGGATTTCGCTTCCAAAATGAGACAAAATATATGGTAAATGAGTTATGAGTTTTCTGGAATATGCGCTGGCTAATGCTAACGGGAATATAATTTTTTATTGCCCGTGCACGAAATGTCAGTGTCGCAGCGATATGCATCGATTTGCGATTGAGTTGAAGAGTAACGGGTTTTGGGAGAAGTACACATGTTGGTTATATCACGGTGAAACATCATCAGGGGATCCGCATGATCATGGCCAATTTTCTGAGACAGGCAGTACATCTAACAATCCAACAACGGCCTTCATCAACGACATGTTTCCTTATGAGAGTGGTGTTTGCGCTCAAGGACAGTATATGCCTGAGCCGGTGCAGCCCTTCCCTAGAGCTGTCAACACTGCTGGTATTGACAAACTGCTTGCTTTCCAACAGACCCCTGTGTACCCCGGTTGTCAGAAGACCATTCTTGAAAGTGTGATAGACGTAATGAAGATTAAAAGTTGAGACAAAATCGACCGTGAAGGCTGTTGATGATTATCTACAGTACACTGCTTCGATGCTGCCCCACGGTCATCGTCTTCCTACCACTCATCATAAGGTCCGATGTATCCTGAAAGATCTTGGGCTTTCCTACATCAAGATCCATGCATGCAGGTATGACTGCGTTCTCTTCTGGGGTAAAGATCCAGAAGGGAATGACCTTGGTGGCCTTGACGCATGTCCGGTATGTCACACTGACAGGTATAAGCTGACTCCTGCAGGCAATAGGAAACCTGTGAAGGTACTTCGGTATTTCCCGTTGATTGATAGGCTGGAGCGGTTGTACATGTCTTCACACACGGCCGAAGCTACGAGATGGCACGCTGATAGGGAATTGCATGACGAAGATACCCTTATACACCCTGCTGACGGGGAGGCTTGGAAGCATATAGACAAGGAGTTTCCTCATTTTGCGCCAGATGTCCGAAATGTGAGGCTCGGGCTCTCATCCGACGGGTTCAACCCTTTTGGCAACATGAGTCTTCAATACAGTGTATGACCGGTGATTTTGGTACTGTACAACCTTCCTCCATGGATGTGCATGAAGAATGAATACAATATGTTGAGTTTGTTGATTCCGGGGCCCGGTTATCCGGGAAAGTGTCTCGATGTGTATTTGAGACCTTTGATTGAAGACCTTAGGTTTTTGTGGGACGTTGGTCATCCCACTTATGACAAGTACATGCACGAGATGTTCCAAATGCATGTCATGGTTGTTGGTACCATCAATGATTTTCCTACTCGTGGGATGTTGTCGGGCAACGTTGTTAGGGGATACAAGGCTTGTCCAAAGTGCCTTAGCGATGAGGGGAGCAGCAGTCATTACAACAAGATATGCAAATTGGGTCACCGTACTCTCCTTCCATATGATCACGAATGGCGGTTCGATGCACAGGCATTTGATGGGACCGTAGAAAACGGTGTGCCTCCCAGAAGATGGACAGGGGAAGAAATTTTAGCAGTGCTTAATGAGTACGATTTTGGGCAGCTCAGCAATCATCCCAATATTGTGGCGGCAATACCTGAAACACTCGACAGGTACAAATTCTGGACACATAAGAGCATATTCTGGGAACTCCCATACTGGAGTAAGTTGTTGATCAGGCACTACCTAGATGTGATGCACATAGAAAATAATGTTTGCGACAGTGTGGTGGGCACAGTGCTGAACTTGGAGGGGAAGACGAAAGACGGTCCTAAGGCACGCATTGATCTAAAAAAAATGCAATTAAGAAGACATCTGTGGTTGAAAGAAGGGAAGAAAAAAATAGCCTCAAGCTCCTTACACCGTGAAGCTTGACCAGAAGAAAAAACGTAATTTTCAAGTGGATGAGTTGTGTGAAGTATCCTTCAGGCTATGCAGGAAATATAGCCCGGTGTGTGAACTTCCGGGACAATAAGATGTACGGGTTGAAGAGTCATGATTGTCATATCCTGCCACAACGTCTATTCCCTGTTTTTATTTGACCGTTCCTTCCCCGTCAGGTGGTGGAGCCGTTAGTAGCGTTGGCAAGATTCTTCCAGAAGTTACGCACACGGGAAGTGGAAAAATCTAACCTCCGGGAAATGCAAGAGGACATCATTTATATCATGTGTAAATTTGAGAGGATATTTCCTCCAAATTTTTTTGACATCATGTCTCACCTGATGATCCATCTTCCCAAGCAATTGTTGCTTACCAGTCTCGTACACTACACTTAGATGTATCCCATGGAAAGGTACATTTTTTACACCTGAATTCCTCAATATATATAGATGTTCAATAATCATAACACTTTGCAACTTGATTTATAGGTAACTTGGAGACTACAAAGATTATTTGGCTAATAAATCTGCGTCTGAAGGATGTATAGCTGAAGCATATATTGCGCACGAGTGCGTCACCTACATGAAGTTGTATTTAGGAGCGTTGAAGGAAACTCCGCAAACCATACCGGTAGATGTACCGAAGTTCAATCTTTCCATACTCTCCAATGATGTTGAAGTTTATGAAATTTTGCCAGACTCCTACAAGTTGCAATCACATGAGCTAGTCATTACCCACTGGTGGGTATTGATTAACTGTCCAGAAGTTGAATACTGGAAAGACATCCATCTAAATTGTCCAGACATTCAAGGTGATCTCGATTACCACAACAGGGAATTCGCAAACTATTTTGGCGGCTGGGTACGTAATTCAATATTTCTGTACGTGTTTATGTTTATTGCATAATTATCCATATTTACAGTTGAATGGTTGGTTGCAGATGAACCATATTCAATTTGATGGTCACCTAAATTGGTCGCACGAACTAAGACTTCTAGCGATGAAGCCGATAATGTTAAGAGTTTATCCGATGTGCAAGGTGAATAGCGTTCAATTAATATGTGAACAGAGAGACAGCAGACAGAGAACACAGAATTCTGGGGTCATGGCGCATGGTGGGCGGAATGGAGTTGACTATTACGGTGTTCTCCATTCAGTGGTGGAACTCGTTTATGGGCAAGGCATGACAGTGCACCTCTTCAAGTGTAGATGGTTTGATACTAGGCCGCAGAGCATGAAGACCGATCAGTACGGAATATTATCGGTGAACACTGCTACAAGTTCTTACGAAGATGACCCGTTCGTTTTTGCCACATCAGTAAAACAAGTGTTTTATCTTGATGACTTTGCTAAGAGTGACGCGTGGAAAGTAGTCAACCTTGTGCACCCTCGAAACATTTACCAGGCGGCTACACCTGGAGAGGCCCAAGACGAGGAAGAAGATGTTGCGTATCAAGAGCCCAACGCAATAGGTATTCCTAACTCCTCTACCGTTCGCCTTAGTAATTTTAAGCGGGTCGTTCGGTGCGAATTCGTGATGAAGAGCCAAGGCTTATTGATGTTGATCCAAATCAAGAAACAGAAAAAGACTCTGGCGATGAGGAAAGACATAGATTACCAGAAATTAATTCTGACACCAAAGAAGACTCATCGGATGATTCCGATTACGAGCCTTAGTTTTAATTCCGATTACATTAATTTGTAATAAAAAGAATGTATAACCTTTATAGTTTATATATGTTGAATTTATATTTCTGTTATTTTATATGAATTTTGGTGATATATGAACAAGAAGTTAGTATGGTTTAAACCTTCTGTTTTTTTAATGTATTTTTTATACTTTAGCCGACGAAATATATCATAATTTGTTGACTTAAACTATTTTAGCCGACGAAATATACCATAATTCGTCGGTTTAAACCATCTTAGCCGACGAAATATACCATACTTCGTCGGCTTAAATCATCTTAGCCGACGAAATAAGTCATAATTCGTCGGCTAAGATGCGGTTAACTGACGAATACCCTAATATTTCGTCGGCTAAACCCTAAACCCTAAACCCAAAAATTTTTATATGACTTGTTGGGTCTCATCGGTTTGAAACTATTTTCAGTTGAAGGTCCGGGCAAAATACGTAATTTAGACGGTCCAATGACCTTTTCCGTGTGTTTAGCGGTTTGACTTACGGGATTGACCGTCCAGATCGAGCCCTTAACCTTGTCGGGTCAAGTTGGATTTTTTCCCATACATGTATTTTATCATGATGGTCAAATCTGAAGGTTGGATTTTCGTTTTTCAAGTTTGATCATCACAATCACAATGTGCCGAACGTATAAAAAGTACTTTAGCCGACGAATTTCAAAAGTTAGTCGATGAATTTCAAAGGTTTAGCCGACGACTTTCAAAAGTTAGCCGATGAATTTCTAAGGTTTAGCCGACGAATTTCAAGTGTTTAGCTGACGAATTTCATCTTAGCCGACGAATTTAATAGGTTTAGCCGACGAAATAAAAATTTCGTCAGTTAAAGTTATCGGGTATATGTCTCAGTTCGACAGCCTCCACAGCGCGACAACCCTAAAAAACCCTGGCCGGCCTCCTCGAGCCCTCCCTCCTCCTCCTCTAGTTCCAGCTGCTCCGGCCCTCCCTCCTCCTGCTGCTACTCCAGTCCTCCCTCCTCCTGCTGCTGCTCCAGCCGCAAGTCCTCCCTCCTCCTCCTGCTGCTCCAGCCCTCCCTCCTCCTCCTGCTGCTCCGGTCCTCCCTCCTCCTCGAGTACATTTCTGTTTCACATTTCGTTTTGTGTTTGTTTTGATTTTCCGGTCAATTGCAATGTTTGCACCACTTTTAGCTCGTCATCGGGAAATTTCATGGTTGGGAATGTGGAAAGTATTTAGGAAGTGTATATGTTAGAGTTTGGGAGTATCCAAACACATGTAAATTTGTCTCCGGAAATTTGGATTTAGAGAATGGGTTTACATTGTTTGATTTTGTGGTGTTGTTAGGAAGTGTATATTTGTATTTAGGAAATTTGTATTTAGGAAATATATATTTAGGAAGTGTATATTTGTATTTAGTATTTAGGAAGTGTGTATTTGACCGTCCGGAAGTGTATATTTAGGAAGTGTATATTTGTATTTAGGAAGTGTAAATTTGTATTTAGGAAGTGTATATGTTTTTTTTTTTGACTAATTGAATGGGTTTACATTGTTTGATTTTGTAGTGTTATTACGAATATGAAAATAAGCATGAAACTGACCTACTCTTCTTGTCATGAAATATAAATCTAAAAGTTAGGAGCTTAAAAATTAATTTTAAAGTTACAAATCTAAATTTTTTTTTTCAAAAGGCTGACGCCTTGGTGAGGCTCTCGCTCCATAGCCTCGGCTACGCCTTAGCCTTTTAAAACATTGGCCTTAATTCAAATTAATATTTTAAACAAGATGAGTGGTAATTTTAGATTGACGAAGGGTTCGAAGGGCCAAAGGTCCGAATCGTCTGAGGGAACCTCTAACAACCCTCAAACGTCGTTTTAGGGGCCCATGACAGCCAGACGTGCGACCCTTCTGGAGACGGCGCAGAGGCAGCCGAAGGTGCCCCCTTCATCGAGGCAGCGGGGCGTCCCTCATTCCTTGAGGCAACTGTGGCATCAGACCCAGACGGAAGTGTCTGCACCCCGTATGCCTGAGATACACCGGGCGCCCACTCCGGGGTCCTACTTCTTCGGATAGTGGGTCATCTAGGGTACAGATGTCGCCGCCTCATCTGTTCCTTCCGCGGATGATACCGGCCTTACCTGCAGTCGATGGCTCAGGGACACCGATTTATCCACTGCCCCCGCCAGTGGCTCCATCAGCGGCGTACCGGTTCGTGCCTTTTGATACGTCTCTTATTTCCGCGAAGGTATCATCATCGGCGACAGAGACGGAATCCGTCGTGTCCGCCGCATCGCCCTCAGGTAATGAAAGATGAATGATTTCTTTTCTTATAATTTGGTTTATCATGTGATGGGCACCGTCGGAGCGAAGCCGGTAAAGAACAAGAGAGGCCCCGTCACAGGGAAGACTCTTGAGAAGATCGTCAGTACCTCAGGGAGGATCGTCATCCGTACTGACGGGGATGGCGACATAGTATCGGACGGGAAGTCAAGGACGTACTCCGGCCGCGTGGGAACGCTCATTAGGGATAGAGTCCTTATGTTGTGGTCAGACTGGGGCGAGGTCTCGCAGGAGGTTAAGGACATGGTCCACAACACGATGTCGGTGAGTTTACAAAATGCCTCAATAATATTATGTATTACATTGTTGATTTCTCGAAAAACTAAACTAATAAACGGTTAAATGCAAGTGTGGTTTGAGGTTCCCGAGCACCTGAAGAGCAGCTGGGCGGACGTTGTGCATGGGGGAAGGTACGTTGGGAAGTTAATGAAAAAACAAAATTGTATGTGATATTAATAATATTTCTAATATTTTTGTTGTATCTGTAGGTACAAGGAGTGGAAGAACGAGTTGCGGACCCACTGGATTACGCACGGGAATGCACGTTCTGGTACCCCTGCTGAGTTCCAGTACAGGGAGTACGAGTGGCGTTGGCTTCTAACAGCAGAATTCAACAACCCTTCTAAACAGGTATTTAAAAAAATTAATTAGTTAATTTGTCACTAAGTACGTGTGTTGTTAAATATTTTAATAATAGTTCATTTTTTTCTTTGAATGCCGTTTCCCGGGCGAACGCTCAGATCCGGCAACCCAACACAAGGAACCATCATGCCGGTTCTAGACCGTTCGTTGTCTTCATGGACGAGGCGGCCAGGGAACATCCAGAAATCAACCGGTACGTCTATACGTACGAGAAGGCATATCCTGACGCCCAGGAGGATATTGTAAGTCATCTTATGTTTTTAAATTTTTAATTTTACTTATATATATGTCAAAATGTTAATTAATAATTTTTTTTCCTATTCAATTAGGCGAAGGTGAGGGAGGCTAGTGACGAGGTGATGAGTGCTATAGTCAGGAAGACATGGCCGGACACGCAGGAGGAAGAGATGTCTGAAGCCATGTCCCGGATCGACACTTCGGATCTGACGGTTGGGACGAGGATCAAGGGCACAGCCTTCCCCCGCGAGCAAACAACTTCTACTGCCAGGGTCTAGGAAAGAAGGGCGAGGGGGTCCTGAAGACCACTCCAGGATTTCAACGAAAGGCAGCCTCGACTAGCAGCAGGGCCACGACCACCAGGACGACTCAGCTAGAGTCGGAAGTTCAGAGACTACGGGAATAGCAAGTTGCTCAGGTTGCCTATAATGCCGCGCAGACAACCTATGCTGCCGAGATACATGCCATCCAGCAGGCCTAGGAGTGGCAAATGTTCCAGTACATGCAGGACTTTACAGCTGCCCAGCTTCAGGGACTTCCGGCTCCACCAATGCCTATGGCTATACCGCTACCCCAGCCGCCGCAACCTCCGCAGCAACCTCCGCAACAGCCCCCAGAAGCGGATATTAATTTAGACGATCTAGATTTTGTGTAGTTGATGAATTATATAGTTTTATGTGCTTGTTGTTGGTTATATGGAGTTGTTTTGGTGTATTTTGCAGCTTGCTTAGAATGGTAATTTATAAATTTCGGGTTTTTTTTACTGGAATGGACTTATAGCCGACGAAATACGCAATAATTTGTCGGCTATAGTATTTAAAATTTTTTTTAATAAGGTTTAGCCGACGAATTATAGAATATTTCGTCGGCTAAACCCCTCTAAAGCCGACGAAACAGACTATATTTCGTCGGCTTTAGTTATTTGATAATTTTTTATTACACACTTTAGCCAACGAATATCTTGAATGTTTCGTCGGCTAAAGTCTGGGAAAAAATCTGACGACATGTTTTTCGTCGGCTATAGTCCTAGAGTAGCCGACGACGTCTTCTAGTTTCGTCGGCGATGTCGGCTAAAGTCATCGCCGACGACCTTTTCCCGACGAAATCTTAGCCGACGAGCCTGCTAAGATCTTAGCCGACGAATTAAGCTAACAGGTCGACAAAACTTTTTCGTCGGCTAAAGTGCTTGTCCTGGTAGTGCATTGGGCAATGATTATCTAGATCATGCCGTATTGTCCTCAAACATGATCTTTTACACTTAGATTTTGAGGAGAAGGCTGCTTGTGAACTCAAAACATAAGTTCGTGCAGGAAATCAGATTTCCGCGCAGTATGACCTTCAGTTACTAGAACAGTTGTAACTTCCTCTAGGAAATACATATGAACGAACCGTAAACGGTTTGGAAACTAGACTCATTTAGCTTTCCAACCGTATATTACACACATTCTGGTTTGTCAGGAGCTGTTCACAAAATCCCGTCGAAGTTGACTGTTTTGCCAAAATCAGATTCTCGGACAGATTCGTCCTACTTTACAAAAACGGCCATAACTCACTCAATATGATAGCTATGATCAAATAGTTGGTATCTCTGGAAAGTAAACACATAGACCTTTCCAATGGTACCAGTTTCACCATTTTCCAGTGAGTGAGATTTCCTGTAGGTCCCATGGAACTTGACCTACGAAACTTGGCTGATTCTAATTTCACTTTTGATGTGTCTTTCTATGTAGGGATAGAATAGGCCTCAACCTTTCATACCATTAAGTATTGAAAAAAGAGTTACTGCCATTACATTGGCATTGCGTGGGCGTATAGCTACACTTAGCTTTACAACTTTTCATAGCGAATGAGATGTCAAGTCTTTCGTATTGTGTTGAATACATTGATGCGTCTTATTGTACTTAGATGGGAACTCCATTTCTTAACACATATTTGTCATCTTGCTTTAGACAAAGTAACGGATCTCTCTTTAGAGCAAAGACTTTGACTAATCATGGGAGTATATGTAGGTCTCACTAGTTATAGAGCGCCTAAGCCGATTGATGGAAAATCATCATCAATACAGTCATCGAGTGCCTTATCGAGACCGTGTCTTCCCAAGATCTTTTTTTTTCGGATGTTGATACATATTGGCATCTCTTAATCCATCAAGAGTCCATGTAAATCCGGAATGAACACGCAAAAGCATAATTCACCATATCCCTTCCAAATCAAGTAGTTACTTAGTGTGCGTTTCAAAACCTTTAGCAAACGCGTGCTCTTGTGGTCTGGAGCAACTTGATTCGGATGAATGAAGTCCATTTAAGACCTTCATGTATATCTCTGATCCCATAGAGATATTATTATGACCACATTCATAGGCTGCATGTTCAGTTATTCGGAAAACTACCAAACTGACAAAGTAGTGGAGTGCAATGACATCCATTAGGCTAATTAACTAAGTTGATATCCATCAACGAAGGGTGGTCTGATAGTAGACTCATTATCCCACGTCCTCATGTACACTAGTGTAATACTTGTAGAGATCTCTATATGGATTGGATTTGACATTGAGGCGTCCCCCAACGATAATCACAATTCAGACTTCAGAAACGGATTTGAGTATCACTGATCAATGGATCAGGTTGTGCCAAGCTCGCTTTCTTCCTAGTGCGAGAAAGTATCGAACCTAAGGGCCTCCCTCCTTTTGGGGAGCCACACGACCTTGTGACACCAATTTTGCCACTATATGGCGTCACCATATCACCATCCATGGTGATGGCGTCAAGACCAACTCCATTTGGTCGCGTCATGTCCTCTTGATAGAACATCAATTCTTGCAGACATATTTGTAGCATGTGATCTCGTCACTTTAACACTTTAAGCATTTGGGATTAAGATGAGAGTTAGTGGGGACAAACCACGACAATTCACGTCGTTCCACTTGAACACTTGTGTTCTTATCTCCCCCTAACGGCAAGAATATTGTCTCATCAAAGTGACAATCTGTAATTTAGTGGTGAATGAGATCGCCTGACAAGGTTTCTACATATGCGAATTATAGGTGGAGGTTCATATCCAACCTAAATACTTATTCATCTCAAATGACCTATCATTGTATGCGGTGGCAGTGCGATTTGGCACCTAGAAATAACATCTAGCCGAGCTCAAAGATTGGAGATCCATTTCAATTATGTTTGAGCTCAGGGATTGCAATTTCGTGTCAATCCTGGTACACAGTCACGAGCTGTAATACAAAAATATTCAATAATGGTGGGTCGTAGATGAATAGTAAAACTGCATGCAAATATTGCATAACCCTAAGACGCAATAGAAAAATTTGGTGCGCATCAATAATGTTCGAGCGACAAGCTAAAGTTGCTTGGTCGTAGCCTCGGTGAGACCGTATTGCGTGTGAACATGGGGTACAGGACACTTCAACTTACATCCTGATAAACTTCTTTAAAGAATGGGTAGTGAGCCCGTAGAATTATAAGCATGATAAGCAGTAGATAATAATGTAACATGTGACCAATGTGTTAACACTTCAACCAACACCATAAAGCATACAAAGGTGTCGCGCAAGTTGGTTGTATATATCTACATAATTTGATGTAAGAATGGAATGTTCATTTTTGTGTCATTTAGCGTAGGAGGGTCTCACTCCTAATTTAGCTAAAGAATAGGCTTTCAAAACGAGCAATGAGCATTGTAGGGGGCCAATGAGACATCGAGGGAAGGCCGGTGCACCTCAATTGCTTGAGGAATTGACCGGACGGCCTCCAGGAAGTTGGAGCGGTGTTCGGGTGACGTCAATGTCCCCCGGGTCACCACCATGCTTCATGGTGATGATAGATCCCGAATGTCTTCGTTTGAGCGGAAGAATAGATGTCCAGGAGAATTTCTCAAGATTTGGACCATTATGTCTCTTCTAGGATGACCGATTTGGTCAAACCAAAGCCTATATGAGTCGGTGTCTCAAATATCATGTTTGGAGACAACATGTGATTCGATATTCGAATCATAGTGATATACAGTCGACTAGATTGACTCATAAACTTCTCTAAGATGCATTTCAGTCTGCATTCATGAGAATGTATACACAAAAGAATTCTTATTCATTCTCACAATGTGTTTTCAAATGAAAACTATTAGCATGAATGTCTTTAAAACTCAACATGGTTCGGTTGCCTCTCAATGCATAGAGAGCATTTGTGACATTGATCATGGTGCCATGAGGCATCAAGATTCAAGCTAAACCGCGTCCCTGAATGACCGGTATGATTCAATCATTGTAGTCACAGAAAATTTACAAGGCACAAAATCCAAAGATAGTTGCCGGTTCCTTAGAATGTTGTGGATAGTTTCACTATCTGCGAGGCACTCAATGTCTCTATAAGACAGATCTACAAAATGAAGTAGATAAGAGAGTAAATAGTTCCACTTGAACCATTTAGAAGGATTAAAAGAAGCTACAAAAAGCTGCAATCCCGAGAGTGCATAAAATTTCCGCGCAGAATGACCTTTGCGCACTAAAACAGCCATAACTTCTTCGTTAAAATAGATATGGATGAACCGCGAAAAGTTCTAAAAACTAGACCCGTAGAGCTTTCCAATGATATAAAGGTCACTGTCTGGTTCGTCCGGATATGTTCACAAAGCTCAAACGAAGTTGACTGTCCAGAAGGGACAGATTGCTGTTTTTCGCAGAATTGGCATTTGCGAAGCTATGAAGCTTACAGGTGGCGTGTAAGCTTTGGCCTTAGCCAAAAGTGACATGTGTATGATCAAAACCAAGTCCTTTCAGTCGTTCTAAGGTCGTAAACTCCATGACTAGTTAGCAAAAGCTGCCTGACATGAACATAAACTAACTCAGAGGACCTAGAGGATTTGATCAGGGTTTAGGGTTTAGGGTAAAAGACTTAACTGGAAACATGTTGGCGATCCTCGTTGAGGATGCAAGGCCGTGCGTCATCTTCACTTGGAAGAGACCAAAACGGCACAATCTAACCATGTAGATTGTAAATATGCCATGCTTCTATAAGGACGATGTAAAAATGTACATCTTGTTTGTAAATCAATACGAACCATAAGAGGAGAATAGTTTCATCACCCCGAAAAAATTCTCAAGGCATTCATTATTGCTAATGTGAGTACATCGAGGTCCCAAATAGACGAAGGACGTCGATACGACGCCTTATTACATATAGCTTGGAAATAAAATCAATTTCTAGCCAATGACGTCAAAGTCATGGGTAGCTAGAGCAGGATCCGAATCTTTGAAATCCGCGATCATGAGGATGACGTTCTTGTCCTCATATTGATTTTCCGTACCTTTTTGTATGCATTCACAATTTGAAGGAGCTTGACAGTCTTGAACTAGTGATCCAAAGATCCATAACGGTTGCATTGTCATGAGCTGACGTGAATAGTCTTGACAAATATAATTGGTGTCTAGACTGGGAGTGTCGCCATTAGGGCCGGCGGCACCTCCCCCTCTTTTCTAGACATTGGCACGGTGTTTTCACCGTTGCCATGACCCATATTGTTGTCCCCACATTAGGGGATAATCTCAAATACGTTTATCACATTAGCGTATATACAATTCCCGTTTGCAATTGTATGATCAAAATCAAGTCTCGTTAGTAATTCCAAACTAATTAACTTGGTGGACCTAGAGAACTTGATGATGATCGAATCCGCTAAAGATTATGAATCATAATGCCACAAAAGATCATCGACAATATGTAGTTAATTAAAGTGGTAAGCAATCCACTTAACTAATAACTCAACAAATAGAGTTATATGAACGTTTCAAGAAACACTCCATGAGTGCATTCCACGGTATTTTGTGGTCATTACTTTTTGCACAGATTGCTATTAAAGGCTTTTGTCGATGTGACACGTCAAAGACTTTGAGCGCATAAGATGTGAAATCTCAGCATCTAGGCTTGTTAGCCTGGGGGTCAAAACATGTGGTTTTATCCTTTCCAATGAAAGGTTACACAGATACCAAACGAATATCCGCCCGCCTTAGGCATCGAGTATGTCAAAACTCAAAGGAGTAGAATGTTACATTGCTCTTGCATACAAAATCAAGCTGTTATGAGACTCGATAGAGGTCACAAATGATGTTTTTTAATGGTTGTCATTCGGATTGATCACACACAATCCAGAAAAGTGGCAAATTGATCAAACACAATCCGGTGATAGGTCGGGGTTGATCATACACAACCCGGACAAGGAAACAAAAGTGTTCAAACACACTCTTGAAAGAGAGAACCAAAGTTGAGCAAACACAACTTTGGACCCGGGAAGGAAAACCGGGATTTGAAACCTGCAAATACACCGACCCAAGCATAGAATGGAGTAGAAGAAATGGAGAAATCACTTTATCTCCCCCGAGGTTATTGAACTTGAAAGAGTTTTAGGGTTGTAAAATAAACATACCGTAAACACTTGAATGCTTGATCAGATGAAAAGAAAGCAGCGGAGCGGACGGCCGGGAAGCGACGGCGGCGGCCAAGACAGGACCGAGAACCTCCGGTTTTGGTTTTTAGGGTTTGAAAAAAAAAATGGTGTGCTATTGGCTCTAGGGTTAGAACAAAATGCATGATAACGTGATGAAGAATAAAATGTAAAGACAAAAGAGAGATAGCAAGAGAATAAAAAAATCATCATCTTATTCATTAATAGGAGTCCTTTATATAGGGAATTACACAATACCAATATGGTAAGAATAATGAATACATAGATCTAGTCAAACTACATATCCTAATGGCATAGAGCCAAAACACACATAAAAAATATCTAAAAATATATAAAATATCCTAGAACAACATTAAAATTTTTATTAAAATTAAATATTTTTCATTACTATTGTTCAAACTCAAGAATACCATTTATGAAAAGGTCTTATGTAATTAATCCATAATCAAAACCATACATTAGTAGTAACTCTATTCTTTTTTCAAATCTCCTTACGTACTCTTCCGACTGAGTTTTTCAGGCAGCTTCATCATCAGAGAATATTGTGACTGCAATACTGCACAAATACTCGCGTCTATGAACCTCAAAAGAAAACAACACCACTGCTGGCATAGGTGATCTAAAATCTTTCAATGGCAATTGCTTTGTTGCTTACCATTGACTAGGTTTCTTATATCACACCAAAGTTAATAAAACGTCATTCCAGAACCCTTGGGGCAAATTTTATGTTCCTTCCATATAAATGAAGATAGTATCTTGCACAAGGTTTTCTAGAAACAAATTTAAGGTACAAAACTTGAAACACAACAAAATCTACAATCCCTCAAATGAATAAGAGAGTGCAGGGAACTATAGGATGTCAAGGACCAACGCCCAAACAGGGTAGACGAACAGACAGATAATGCCGACAGTATTTGATACGCCATGGGGTTGTGTGAAAGCGTTTCTGAATCCACCAGATGCCCGGATGTGTTCTTGCAGCAAGTAAGCTGCAATGACGAGACATATTGCAACGCCGATCCAGTCATCCCTGACTGTGGTTGCAATTAAACTCGGAGCCACAACCATCAGAAGAATCAGCGCAGCCGGCAATTCAGCCCATTCTGGAGTTTCCATTATAGTAAGTTAGCAAAGACAGTAAACAGCATCCAATTAGAATCATGCTAGTTCTATTTTGTGCAGGTATGACTCAGTAGATGCAAGTAACAACGTAAATCAACTAGCCATTTTAACACAAACTGGTTTATTCTGCAGTAGATCAAACCATAGAAGATCATAACTCCACAGTATAAACACTTTACCTGGGAATCTTTTAGGGAAAAAGAGTCGCAAGATAACCGCAACGAAAGCAATCCAGCTTCCAATTTCTCCCCTGCATAATTAAACAACTACAGCTTTAAAAAGAATGGACATGAAAGACAATACACAGGAATCATGATAAAGTAGCTATACAAAATAATAACAGATAAACTCGGTGTTGAAAAGCACCTGAAGATAGAGAAAATCAGTGAAGGAAGGCTAAAGAATATGTATGGGATCAACAGCCCTGTGAGGATGTTTGTTTTCCAGTTTGTCCGATCCAAGACCAACAGATAACTACAGTAAAATCAAGAAAGAATACGTTAAACATCAGAAATGAAAATCAAAATATCATAAGAGTACAGAGCAAGTTTAATAGGTGAAACAAAATCAAAGAAAGCTTTAACTGAAATCCATCTCAGCTAAGACAGAGACACATAATACATCAAAAAAAAACGAATCAAGACACAGAAACCATGGACTGGATTCGTCGAAATATAGTGAAGCAGAGTAGAGTGGCATACATTGCAGCAAAAGAAGCAACCCATTCAAGAAAAGTGGTGCCAAAGCCTAAGCTTCCGAGGTGGACGGCATGAGTTGCAAGCTTCTTAGCAGCGGCAGCGAGGTCTTTGAAATCGGCGTTGATCAAATCGTTGGCGACGGAGCCAGTCTTCATTCTCAAGTAGGTCTTCCGCATCCGGATCTCCAAGTTTATGTCTCTGTGTTTGTGATTCCGATCGAAACAGAGAGAGAGTGAAGATGAGAGAGTCGGAGTTTGGATTTGACCTTCAGTTGGTTCTTATAAAGGAAAGCGAATCTAGTGAGCTGTACCGTGATTGTGAGGTACCACGTGTCCTTGTGGACTCTCACCAATAATCTCGGGCCAGTGTTCAATTGCCACAGCTGTGTTCTGATGTCGACTCTCGATGTCGATAAACCATTTAGGGTCATTGCTTCTTTACTTTGAGTCGGTTTGTCTGGACACCCTCATTTGAACTAATTGTGAAATGCCAGAAGCTTGTTAGGTCCAAAGATAATTTGTTAGATGGTTTGGATGACCAACAAGACATGATTCAAAAAATAGTACGTGTCACCGATCTAGATGGTTGTAATTAGAATGGTCAAGTAAAATGTGATTAGTAAATTTGAATCTAACAAGACATTGTAACCAATAATAATCTGAGTTTGAAATAAAAGTGTCAATAAAAAGTAAGAAGTCGGTCATTGCTTTTTTAATCTGAGTTTTTTAGATCCAAGGATAATCTGCGAATGGCCTCAACGACCCATAAGATACTACAATTATGTTAAGCGAAACTAGCATTTGAATTCAAAATGTGAATGTTCTATAATTTTCGACGGTTCCGCGAGGAGACAAAATACATAGATTAAATTATTTTCCCTGTTTGAGAAGAACATGTTATTCTCAAAAAGACAATATTAAATGAGATAGTCGTGTATCACGTAAATTTGTCCATACATCAATTAGAAAATCTTATTCACCAGTACACCTAAAATGCATCCCTCTTTATGAAGTAAAGATTCATATTCAAGAAATTATCCTATGTGGTGGCTCATCAAGCTATTCTCTATAGTTGGACTTCTTGTTGTTCTAGTCCTTTCTAATGATATTATTAATTGGCTTACGTATCCTAATCAGATAATACATTCTAATTTTCTATTCAACAGCAATATCAAATCTTGCCACGTTCAAGCTTAATATATCTAGAGCATCAACAAAAGCCAAAATATCATTAGGGATTCTTATCCTATTTTGGGGGCCAATGCTTACGCCTTGTTGTCCAAAATAAGAAATATCTTGGGCACGTTGGAGAAAATAATGTCCCAAAGACACTGCAATAGGCCAATCGTTGTCATTATTTGTAGGGTTTTGTGTTAGGTTGCTGTTGTTCTGTACCTGTGGTTCTCCTTGGTTTACCGACTTGCTCGTTTGCTGGCATGTTTCGTTGGCTTTTATTTCATTGGCTTCCATTGAAATTGGTTACTATGATGGATTCCATTTTTGCAGGGGGTGTTTTCTCGGTTTGCATCAATGGAATGTGATGGAGGCATGGAGAATGTCTTACAGTCTTAGTGGTGGGGCTAGACCAAATGTTGATCACCTATTGGAGACTATTCATCCAAATAGGAGGCCAATAATCATTCTTCTCAAGAGGTTACTATACATCACCTTTTTCATCTTTGTACAATGGGAGTTAATAGCCCAAAAAATATAAAACAAATTCATTTTTATTCTAACTTTCCGATTGTTGATATATAAATCTCACATTAGAGAAAATTGGACATTGTCTGTGGTTTATAAGAGTTTGGACTATTCAATTCATTGTCAATTGGTTTTGGATGTGAACTCCATACTATTTTATCATGGTATCAGAACGGGTTACTCATGTCCACGTGATAATGCGTAACAGCCACATGAACTCCACGTCACCCCAAATGTTATCCACGTGTTAGGCTTGAATATTATTATTCACACTTGCAGGGGCGTGTTGAGATATAAATCCCACATCGGGAAAATAAGACCTGGCATGTGGTTTATAAGGGTTTGAGCCACTCCACCCATTGCCATTTAGTTTTGGATATGAACTCAAGACTACTTTATCACTGATATGTCATAACTTAAATTTTTTTAATCAAATAGGTTGCATTCATACAGAAGAAGTTACAAGCGGTATGAATGATACAAACAGAGCCACTAATGGACCACTTATAAGAAACATCAAACTAGAGGCCCGACCCTAACTTCCTACTGGAGCTAAATCTCTTGTACACCATGAAGCTAGGAAAATGATCATCAAGACCAGAAGACTCAACCGACATATAGCCAACGAAGTTGGTACAGAATTCTGACAAGGCAGTGACTTCTATCCCTTGAATCGACTTCGCCTCCTGAGTAGTGAATACTTGTAATAAATAACAGTTGAAAACCGTCATCACTCATCAACGGTGTTTGTAATGAGCCAAGCAGAACAACCACAAAGGATCAAAAGAACCAAACACAAAATACAACAATAAACAAAACAAAAAGGAAAAGCCAGGAAACACAATAGCACAAAGAAGTGCAGCAGCCTAGTCTTAACCACTGCGCCGAAGCCCAGATCCCGGCATTGGCCTAGATAAGCTCCCCCATATTTGTAGCCTTCCTAAAACCAAACCCAGTCCGTGGCCCAGATCCGCTTCACCAGCCTGCTTCTGCCAGACCCACCATTCCTCCATCAACACCTCTGCCAACTTGCCTCATGCTATATAACTATCCTGCACAACTCAGATCGACGGGGCCTCCACCATCAGATTCGCGGTCAAAACTCCTAAACTCAATTGCACCTCCCTGAGATAACTCGTCGTAACCCGACCAGAGACCCGATCTGACCTCATATCGCCTATCGATCTCTGATGCAACCACGAGAAACTCAAACAGACCCGATCCGAACAAGAGGAAACCGGATCGGGTACAAAGACCGCCAGAACAACTACAAAAATCTCATGCCGGATCAAATTTCGAACCCTTCCCCTACCACCTCAACTGTTGGATCTGCAACTCCCAATCCTACCTCTTCCTTCCAACTTGCCCACTAACCTTGACAAAAACAAGAGAAGAAGCCAAGTAAAATGGCGGGCACTCCAACTAATTAAACGTTTCCTCTCCTGGATGGAGATATTGTGGCGAGGCCGCGGACAATGTTTAGCCGCGAGAGAAGGGCTCTCTATCTTACTAGGGTTTTTTCCTTAGGCGCGTTCCATTTTCTAAAGGTGCGTGGAGAAACAATGTTTTATCATGTCATCGCTTACCTGAATTACCTCTATTGTTTCAATTCAAGAATGTGGAGGTGAAGAATCAGGTCCTCTCTGAGGGTCCTTGGTTCTACAATAACGCTATGCTCGTGCTCACAAATTATGACGGTGTCTTTGCTCTCTGAGGGTCCTTGGTTCTACATTTTATTGTTCGAATGATCCTAGATCATGATCATTTTCTATTTTTCAAAGAAGGAAACACTATAACACATAGGCATTGCCAACTTAAAGAGGAATACAAGAGTTTGAGATGTTTAACCTCTTGGGCCTACGTAACAGGGTACTAGCCATGAGACATCATACCCAAATTGAATTGCACGTATGATCAAGTGCTTGGGGTTCATTGTCCAACTAATAAAGAAAAGAAACACGCTAAATTGTTTCTTCAAGTCTAATAATATATATACCTTACTATCTAAAAACTGGAAAGAAACACACAAGAATTTCTAGCTCCAGATAAAGATGTCATTCTCTTCAACTCGATTCATCCTTACTACCCCTATGATGAACTGATCAATAAAAGGAACTAAAAGCTATTCAAATACGGGCATGACCATATTCACCGTCATGCATGCGTATATATCTTCACAAGAGAAGCAAAAAATATTGTTGCCACTCCATGCATGCGTATATATCTTCACAAGTCAGAGACTCATCATAACAAAATGACATACGCCATCTGTTATAGGAGGAAAGATGTAGAACTATAGAAGTTCTGTAATATTAAACCCAGCACCAAATTCATGCAGATAGGGTGTCCAAATCAGAATTTTCTCAAGAAGAAATAAAACGAAATGGCATACTCACACAGTCACACATGAAGGTAAAGAGAAATATTGGACGGAAGAGAATCACCCCATATCAGGGAAGAACATAGTAAATCATGTAGAATAGGGAGCTTTATTGGCAAATCCATTCGTATTAACTTATACTAAACAAAAATTAGACACGAATTGGGTGTGTGACATGGTATATATGTAATCATGAAAGCAAGCATATGAAGATTTTTTTCTGAAAAAAAATTAAAATGTATGATCGATCTAAAGAGTGGTATGTTTCCAAATTCTATAAGAGGATCTACGCTGAACATCCACAACACAGTCCTACTAACCATGGGACATACTGATGATAACTAGCTCGTTTTTTCTTTTTCTTTCTTATACAACATAGAAACCCGATTCTTATGCAGGACATCTGCTCCATGAGTCGTCATCACCATGACCAAAAATAAATAAAATCAATTGGCAGGAATCTGTGAAAGACTATGTTTCAAAACTTATTTGAACAACATTATTATCACATCTTCCCTGGATAACATGTGGAAGCTTAATTTTCCACCAAAATTAAGTGGCAAACTTTTCTATTGGCATTTTACCTACTTAAAGAAAGACTAAAATCCAAAGCTAGATTAAACAAGTTCAATAACCAATTGATTCTCTTTCTTGCTTTCTGCTCTTTGTGGCAACACACCCTTATTAGGATCTTAAATTCTTAATCCCCTCTGGATTTTGCTACTAATATTATTCAGTGATTTAAAGCTAGTTAGTATTTTTAAATTTGACAATAATGCTGTAGAAAAATGTTTGCCAGTCTGTGGCAGATTTGGGAGGCTAGAAATACACTTGGGTCTTTACAAATTTCCCTCCTTGCTGCTACACTATTATTTGTTTGGTCTATATGAAATCATGCAAAATACAGTGACAAAAAACACGTTGTACGAGCACAATCGATTATCGATCATAATACGCATGGAATTCGAATATTTTCTTCAACACATTATTACAAACGACGACTGAAACAAGATGATAAACAAAATAGTATATGACTCGCAGAAATATATACAATCCAAAACTCCATAAACCAGCCAACTTCAAACCAAAAGAAAATACTTCAATCAACTCTCAACCTATCCAGTGCTACAAGTGAATGGCATCGAGAATGAAATAGGTACCACTTATAAGAACTCATCGACCATTCAAGAGGCTTTGGTCAGTGATTTGAACTTCACTGATGTACCCAACGAAATCGTAGTCACATCAACAGCACAAGTGTCATACCGAAGGAAAAACTCAACCAACATTAACCTAGACAAGAGTAACACCAAGTCCTTCCCGGCGCACTGCTTGTTCTCCACCGTAGTATCATCCGTCTCACGACCATTCGACCAATAAACATACTTCAACAATTTCTCACCCTCTCCTAAAAACCTGTCCCCTACAAAGTCCTCTGGATTCTTAAAGATCTTCGGATCCTTTGTGGCAAATGGTTGATATCCAAAGATCATTTCCCCCTTCTTGATCTCAAATGCTGCATCATGGCTATGGATCACTATATCCTCCTTGGCCTTCCCGTACTGGAACGGCACCGGAGGCTCGATCCTCATAGCTTCATAAACCACGGACTTGGTCAGAGTCATCTTCTCCAACGCCGAGAAAGTTACATTCCCGTTGCTTTCCTTAACCACGTCCCTGATTTCATCTCGGAGCCGGCGGTGCAAGTCCTCTCCTGCAGATCCAACCCACTTGATCAAAGTAGGGAACAAAAGCTTCATGCCACCAAAAGCATTGAAGCAAGCCAAAAACACAAGATTGTGGCAAGCTTCGTCTCTCGGAATCCCAAATTTGTTCTCGGCGTCCTCCAAAACCGAAGACGACGACTCGTGAAACGCATCGTAGAGCTTCTTGTAGGTTGATTTGACGAGAAAGGTAGGGTAGGGAAACGTGTGCAGTAAGAAATCTTCAGCAAAGCTCAGCAACTTTGGCGACCCGAGTGTGATCTGCGGAGCCAGTTGCGGTGCGAGCCATGCAGCCACCAAGTTCGGCCCTTTGGAACCCAATGAAGTATTTTCCGACCCGCAGAACAGCGAGAAGACGAACTTAAACGACATGTCATCGCTCGGGGTGTTGAAGTCTGCTTTGCCATTTTTGGAAATTTGAGCTTCGAGATTGAGAAAGAGGTCGGAGAGGTGAGTTTGGAAGAGTGGGATGAACTTGTGGTGGCGACTGGCGAGTAGAGATAAGAAGAAGCGCTTTAGAGTAGCGTGGTTTGGTTCCGAGGGATCGAGATAGGCGCAGACGCGGTAGCCGCCGGTGAAGGATGTGGAGGGCATGTAGGTACCGTCCAAAACGTTGCGTTTTTCGACTTTGGAGTTGTCAAAGAGAATGGGGAAGCTCACAGCGTCGAGGACGGTAATGACTCTAGGGTTGGAAGCGATGAAGGAGCCGGGAGGCATGTTGGTACGGAAGACAGTGGAGTTGTACTTTTGGATTCGGGTTTTGAAGAAGTCATCTTTTCCTTGGTTGTAGAAATAGTTGTAACGATCTTTGATGGCACCAAAGAAGGGTAAGCCATAGTCACCTGGGATTGGCTTCAATGGAAGGTTGGCTGGTGCGATGACGATGAGTCAGATGGGGTGGAAGAAGAAGATGAAGACATTGTAATCAAATTAAGTTAGTATAATGTAGAAGCGTATAGGTTTATATAAACATTACAATAAACTGAACCTAGTTGATACATAATTACATATCATATTCTGACTGTGCAACTAGTCCAAGTGTGGTCTTATTTTATAGCCATGCATAGTTAAAGAAGTTAAAGTGATCGAGGAGCTGTATTTTTATATATTCTCTAGTTGGTTTCATGTAATATATTTGGTAAGAGCCATCTACCATCTGCTGTGTGGTGCTTAATTTAATTTTGATTCATTTCAGAGTCAAGTAATTAATTAGTTAAAGGGTTGTTTTTAGAAATCTAGATAGTTGATCGAGGATCAGTTCATCGTTTTTGAAGACGATTTTCGTAAACATGAAACTGGCTTTTAATAGTATACGAAACAACACCTAACCAGAAAGAATGAAGTAATCACCTTTGAAGTAATGAAGTCATTCACAAAATCACAACTACATGGTGTGCATCTTCAAACTAAGAAACACATCAATTCAGATCCAAGAGTAGTAAGTAGAAATGATCTTTAACCAGAAAGAATTCAGTTGAGATGGAGATGGAACACCCATTCATAAGTTTAAAATAGCAACTGAATATTAAAGCGTGATGGAATCGCGCGCAAGAACAAAAATCAACCATTTTTCGAGCTCCTGTCTTTACCAAACTAAGATGCCATCCTCACAGCCAAACAAAGATGAATGGTCTTGTGATTGCTTTACCAAAATGGTAGAAGCCGGGGGAGTTCAAGCACCAGATGTGGATCATAATCATAAGGCTGTAAAGTGGTTAAAAGTAACTAATAAAAATACTGATTAGCTAATCTTGCTGGTTTGCCTGGTTATTACTATGTTGGTGATCTATGGGTTTCAGAGACTCCTCATATTATAAGGATGTTCTTATCGAGGACTTATAACGCAAGAATGCTCGAGGTAATGGTCTATGAACCACTCGTAACATCCCTATCATCAATCATAAAAGTTCAGTTAGAAAATAACTGGTTCAAGATTTTGCTTTAGTCGGGGTGTGTAGCTAGGAGAGAATATTACTTAAAGTGGATATCTATTAATATTCCACACAAGGAACTCATGCAGCTAATTAATAAGATTTCAGATAAACTGAATCCAATGATTTCCATATGTTCATCAACCTTATTGCACAACAAATTCAACAGTGTGTATGATAAATATTCAGAAAGGTTATGATCAAATATTCCAATCAAACGGAGATGCACATGAAATCAGATCAGGAACATGCATTGAAGATATGTGCATTAGTTTTATCCTACTCGAATCCTAACTGCTGGACTTTGACAACATTTGCCAACTAATAGAGCCAAATTTCATGAAGAATGACAAATTGTGTTCAAGATATACCTTCTTGATAATGTCACGATTCGTCGTGCTTTCAGCATATTTAGATCATAGTTACAAATATGATCACTTATTGATGAAGGCAAAAGTTTCATCGAATCATGTTCATGTCATCCCGGGCTCCCGGCTGCACAACATTTTGGAGGTCTTTTAATCAAAAAAAAAAAAACATTTTGGAGGTCTAAACTTCCAAAACAAGGTGTGATAGATCTTGAGCAAAACGAGATTTTGACGTTGATTAGGTTAGAGTTCACGATGGAAAGTCATAAATAATTTGTCACTTTCTATATGTTATTTCGTATTTGTTGAGAGGGTTAAATATTGGCACAGTTCATGACTCTGAGAGCTACAATAGCTCAGTTTGAAATTCTATATTGGCATTGTGACAGAGGCAAAGCCTAAGAAATTAAACATGGTTTATAAAGGTTCCATGTGAATCACGATTTCAAGCTTTTTCACTTGGAATGCCTCAGCAGAGAAATAAAAATCGTATATATATTGTATCGACAAATCGGCAAGTTAAGAATTTGCTACCAACTGCAAGTATGAAAATTTATGAATCATCGTCACTTTGGCAGCACAACCAGTCAGCCACACTAGGTCTTGCAACTTATCTTGATTCATGATCACATGATTCACATCCACTGGTCCACGTATGCGGATAGTGCGGGATAAGGGACTAGGAATCATCTTCGTTTTGGTTTACCAAGGTTTTAGAACTTCCATTTTCCTCCAAAATTTCATACTTCGGATTTATCGAATTTTAGTTGCATTTTTTATACTATCGAAAATTTGATAGGTTCCGGTCAATATTGTAGTACTAAAAAATCAATTCAAACACATTTTGAATATGACGACTCAAATATTGCTAAAAAGCTCAAATTAAAGAAACTTTTTAATTTTGAAAAATCTAAACTCTTGGTTCTTAAGAACAGGAAGCACGTTTCAAAAAAAGAACAGGAAGCTAAGCAATGTTGGAAACCAAATAAGGCTTGAAAACTGGTTTCCTAACCGGTACTACAGTTATAGCTTTGAAATGAAGTAGAAAACCATTGATGACTGACCTAGCATTAGTAACAGAAAGAGTAATGTCACACCTAGATCAATTTTTTACATTGATCTTAACTGCATGATATACAACACATCGACCTGAAGAAAATTCTGAAAATTCTAGTAGTGGGAAGCTTTGTCCTGAAGAAATTCTCCTATACTGTCCAACAACCAAGCAATTAAGTCTCTAATTATGAATAGCTAACAAGCAGCTTTTGGTTTTGAAGTTTTGGTAGTGTTGGTATTATAGACTTTTATGTGTTGGCATTAATCACACGTTAGTAACACCAATCTTATTTGAAGTTCCATGTTTTCAAAGCATGTGTTAAGACTTAAGACTTGAGACAAAGGCAAGAAGCATATTCTATTTTGCCTCCCAGAAAATAGATAAGCATGAAGGATCCACCAGAAAATAATTAAACAAGGTATTCAAACTAAGAAGTTAAAGCTACAACAATGGCTGGAAAAGAGATACTTTCATAGAATAATTTGTGGAATTGACAGAACTAGTGATCATGATTCACTTCTCTAATTTTAATCTCTCTGTCCTTCAAGGTATTTGTTCAAGAGTAAAGGAACCAAACTAGGAAAGTGAACTGAGCTATGAAGCAGTAAAATTGGACTTTAGACATTCCACAAGTATGCCTTGATTGGCTTCTAAAACAGTAATAAGATAAATTAGATTAGAATGAGTTAAAAAGATCTTCGGATAGAACCAGTCGGGCTAAGAAGCTCAAAGGAGGTAAATCAGGTAATAGGTACTCAACCCTGCATACTTACCTGAGATCCGAGGAATCCTATTCCCTGCTTAAAAGAGAGACATATCTGCAGGTGGTCCATACACAGTCTTCCAAGAAATTGGAATAAACCAATTGTCATTATTGTTGCCTGCAAACAAATACCAAAATATCAGTATACAGTTAACCCCAGATCCACATCAGGTTTCTAAACTAAGGGGAAAAAAAGGTAAACAATTCTTAGGGATAGGCATGGTGCCCCTTTTACCCTTTGGGCTTCTGGTTATGCACTCCATCAACCATTGAGGTTGAAATCATGCCTATCCCTATATGACAAGATACCAAATGAATCTACTCTATACAGTCTAAAAATAAAACTAAAAATAACAATAAGATATTGAGAAAGAAGAGATCATGTATTGCAAATCTCAACATGGATCCTGTTGGTGACACTCTGGAAAGATATAAAATAGATACATCAGAAGAGATATGTGTTAACCTGCAGTCTGCACTGCAGATAGTTTAAAACACCAACACACACACATGCCACTGTGCCCAGCACATGTGTATAAACACACAGTTGCACCAACACACTATCTCTGACGGAAAGCATGGTTGGCCTCGCAATTGGTGAAGAATCCCTAAAATAAAAGGCTTGAAATTAAAACCGTCAAGTTCCCTTTCAATACAAATTTGTTTAAGTTCAACAATACAAAGAAGCATCCTGTGAAAACATTCAAAACAACAACAGACACACCAACACAACAGGGAGTGAAATATACGCAAGCTTATAGAGAACACTGGAATCCTCTCTTTCTATTTTCTTCTGTTAACACTGAAAAGAGAGAGACTAACCACAAAACAACAAAGAAGGAAGGACATGAAAGGCCAAACTCCTCTCAGACAGAAGCATCTAGTTAGCTAACTTAATGTATCTATTAAAGAAAAGAAACTGACCATGTAAATCACTGGGACTCCTGCCAAGGAGTTTACATGCTGCTTCAGCCAAATGGAAAGCATCAGGTGTATTGTCTCCTTCTGAACAGTAGCATAATAAGCAGGTAACCTTCAGTGCTTTTGCCTGATTCAATAAAACCAAACCTAGGATAAATAAACCAATATTATCTGAAATTTTTAGCTTGTAAAGCTAAAAAGTGTTATGGTCTATGGTTTTCAGTTTTCATGTGTGGCTATGGCAGTGGTGAGACAAATAGAGCAAGAATTGATTCAGAAAGGAAATGATATATAGAATTTTTTTCTGTTTTCTCGGGTTTCACCTTGCGCGACAACCTAATTATTTTCAGGAAATATTGTGGTCCAGACCAATTAATTTCAAAACTGGGTACAATTCATAAAGAATACCTTGAAGCAAGAAAAAAGAGCTGCAAACGGCAAGCTTGGGTAGTAATACTCCTCTTCTTCCAGTTCACCTTCAAAGGGCAAGCTATCCTCCAGCATGGCATTGCCTTCAGCTAATGTGCTAAGATACTTCCAAGACCTCTGGTTGGGGTTATAATCCGGCAGTCTTTTCCACCCAAGCCATTCGCAGTAATCATCTGTTCCATCAGAATCGGTGCTAGATAGGTAATGCATCTGCGAACCACTGGTACAAGGAAGACAATCAACTTAAAAGAAAAAGAAAATGCACATGAACCTACAAATGATTCAGCTATAAAACCAGATGATTTCCCACAAACCAAAGTTCAGAACCACATTTCTTTCAAGACTAATACTTGCATGTTTAAGAAATGAAAGATACATTGTTTTCACAACAGTTTCATAGTATATTCCAAAAACACACATTAACTACCTATGGATTGTAGAAGCTCCAAAATGTTTGCTCTATCATTATCAGCAACTAAAATCTGAAAATGAAGTAAAAGGAACTAATAGGTGCCCAAAGTCACTGAAATACGAAGTGCAGTAGATAAGGATGGGAGTGAAGTAGTTTTTTTTTTTTTTTTTTCTTTTCTGAAGAAAAGAAAAGGTATTGATTGAATGTGTTCCAAAGGTAACTGTTTACCATGTTGGTTGTGAGTGTCATTGAGTTTTCTTTCAAGGACCTAACTTCTTTCTAATCAAAATGTCTGCTTCAAACATATCAGTTATGTTTGTATACACATACTCTCTTATAGTAGCTGATTTCAAATATATGAAATACTTTAACCAAGCAGCATAAAACGGTCAAAAGAAGTTCAACATTTGAAGTGAGACAAAAGAAGAAAAGAATCATGCTATTTATACGTTGACATATCAATTCTCTGACACCTACCGAAATCCAAGCTCGAAAGCACAATCACATGCTTCTTTCCACTGGCAGCAACATAATCTGCCAACTTCTTGGCAAACTCAATCATCCTACCCTGCTCAAAATTACCATTCCAAACTTCACAACTACAATCGAACAGTAAAAAAAAAAAAAAAAAGTTATTAAAAACGTGCAGTGAAGGGTCCTAGTGTACCTTAACAACAGGTGACCTTTGCTGGATTAAAGCTATCCCATTAGAAGCCGATTCATAAGCTGCAGAACCCAAATTCCATTTATTTCATTCATTAAAATAAAGTGCAACATAAGTTGCATACAAAAGCCAAGTAAGAATGAGAAGCAAAGAGAAAGAATGAGCACCTTCAAGAGGAAGAGCAAGTTGGCCTTGAGGAACAGGCCCATATGCATCGTTGCCAACACAAGGAAGAACATACGGACTATCCAGAAACCCGACTCTGTCCGCCTTCGACGACGCCACTAAAAGATCCACGGCGAGCTGGCCCACATTTCCGATCGACAGCGCCGGCTGAAATCAAAAATTGAAACTTCTAAGTTTCCCATTATTCAAGTTTGTGACTTTATAAAAGAAAACCAGACAGA
>NC_020492.1:12196702-12202720 GCF_000184155.1 Fragaria vesca subsp. vesca | reverse complement strand
AGGAGTCGGCGTGGCTGTGAGTGCCCTGTTCGGGAATGAACTCCATTTTCAGTTAGTGTCTGATCGTTCTTGAACAAGTTGGGTGGTTTAGCAAAGCTTCTTTCTTGAACAAGAAGAAGACTTGCGGTTTGGGCTAGTGTTATATGTGGGCCGGCTTTTTGTATGGGTTTAGAGGGCTTCCTTTGTTTTTGTAATCATCAAATTAGTATTGAGACAAATTATTCATTTCTCAAATTAGCAGTGTATCTAATTTCTTCTTCTTTTTTAGGAACAGTGTCTATCTAATTTCAAAACAGTGCAATTTCACAAAAAATATCTTCGATCATAATTCAAATAAAATAAAATATTTCAGACTTTCTCTAAATAATTATTGTATTAAGGGTTTAGGCTTCATGTAACCTTTTTTTTTGATTTGATTGTTTCATAAAGGCTCGAGGTCAGTCGAAATAACACCCAAAAAAAATTCAAACAAAAATATGTTTTACTATGTAAACAAATGAAACTATACAGGAACTAATAGAAATGTTAGATGCATGCACTCATACGTAAATTAATTAGTAAACTCTTCAAATTACAATGAACTCTTCAGTAAAAACAATACAAAAATTAAAAGAAACCAACAATTCAATGAAAAAATGGCAGAAAGAATATTGACCAAAAGGAAGAAGTACTAGTACATAATTCGGATGCTGATAGAAGCAAAAGTAAAATAGAATTGGTGATTGACAAGTTTCAAATTATGTTCATCAGTACGAAGCTGGGGTCAAAGTTTTGAACGTCACTTTTGAACCTAACAAGAACGTCCCGACGTCGAGGGTAAAAGTATCATAACGAAGGAAGAACTCGACCAACATCATCCGGTTCATGAGCACCACCAGATCCTTCCCGGCGCACTGCTTGTCCTCGGCGGATGGACTCACCGTCTCGGGGCCGTTGGACCACCACACGTACTTCAGTAGCTTCTCGCCCTCCCCTACAAACCTGTCACCTATAAACTCCTCCGGGTTCTTGAATATCTTTCCATCCCTAGTAGCAATGGTCTGATACCCGAAGATTACTTCTCCCTTTTTGATCTCAAACGCAGCGTCATGGCTCTCGATAATTAGATCCTCCTTAGCCTTTCCGTATTGGAACGGGACGGAAGGATCAATCCTCAAAGCCTCATAAACCACTGACTTGGTTAGGGTCATCTTTTCCAAAGCTGCAAGAGTAATCTTACCTCCAGCTTCTTTAACAGCTTGTCTGATTTCATCTCGAAGCTTGCGGTGCAGATCCTCTCCTGCTAGTCCAACCCATTTCAACAAGGAAGGGAACAAAAGCTTCATGCCACCATAAGCATTGAAGCAAACCAAGAACACGAGGTTGTGGCATGCTTCGTCTCTTGAAATCCCGAAATTACTCTCAACCTCGTCCAAGGCCTTAGCTGCCGACTCGTAAAAGGCCTTGTAAACCTTGTTGTAAGCTGGTTTGACAAAAAGAGCCGGGAAGGGAAACGTGTGAAGCAAGAAATCTTCGAAAACATTGAAAAACTTTGGCAACCCTAGTGTGATCTGAGGAGTAAGTTGAGGTAAGAGCCAAAGGGTAACCAAGGTTGATCCTTTCGACCCCAGATTTGTGTCCGACGGGTGTTTCCCGAAGAACAGCTCAAAGATGAAGTCGAAGGAAGTTTTGTCATTCAGTGTGTTAAAGTCTGACTTGCCATCTTTTAACAACTGAGCCTCGGCTTGGACAAATAGATCGGTGAAGTGGGTATGGAAAAGTGGTATAACATTCTTGTGGTTAGCAGAGAGTAGAGACAAGAAGAATTTTTTTAGAGAAGTGTGTTTGGGTTCCGATGGGTCTAGAAATGAGCAAATGCAATAGCCACCGGTGAAGTCTGTGGAGGGCATGTAAGTGCCATCAAAGATGTCACGTTTTTCAACTTTGGAGTTGTCGAAGAGAATCGGAAAGCTTATGGCATCGAGAACAGTCACGACCTTGGTTGTAGAAAAATACGTAGCGATCCTTGATGGCACCGAAGAAAGGCTGGCCATAGTCGCCGGGGATTTGTTTAGTGGAAGCTTTGGTTGTGGTTTGCTAGCAGAAGAAGATGAAGTTGACATTGTACGTCGATGGAGTTGAGAGGTACGTTGTTTTTTCTTTCTTTCGGAGTGAGGGTAATTGGCTTTTGGGTTTTGTTGTTTGGTGTTGTATCTCCTATGCAAAGTGTGTGGTTTTATAGGTGCATAATCGTATGTGCAGGGAGTTAGGCGTAGGATAAGTTTCCATGCACGTTGAAGTTGAGGATGAGCAGCCGAAGACGAAAACTTCAACAAAGAGGAAGCATTCTAATGTTCTTCGTATTGGGAAAGCAAAATAAAAAATGAGGATGATAAGACTACTTTTGACTACTTTCGTTTCTATATTGACCTTAGACACCCAGTTTTGAAGATGATAATATACAATATCAGACAAATGACGATCAACACATGAAAGATGTGTATAATATAGGGGTGGAACGCACAACTAGGAAGATAACTAGATATATATTAACGGAGCCCTTATAGTGAGGACTTTTAAGTTGAGGACTTGGTGAGGACTTTTCGGTTTATGGTTTAAAAGACCTATTTTTCGATCACATCTTGACATCTCATCCGTTCAGTTTTTAGGTCTATATGTGTATATCAACTCTATAAATTTTCACCCAAATCGGTGATCATTAAGATAACAAACTAGATCAAATTAATGGACGAACCAAATATGTCAAACATGAACCATTCAAGTTCATAATTGGTAAATCACACTTATGAATGTCTTAACGATTTTCAATATGGCTAAAAATTTGCAGAAATGATCTACTTATAAATACCTATAAACTGAACGATCAAGATGTGGATATAAGATCGAAAGGTGGGATAAGCCGAAAAGTCTTCAACTTAAGGGTCCTCGCTAGAAAGGTTCCCATATATTAACAGTATTGTCTCGCCCGCGCGCCATTGATCACAGCTCCAATTAGAAGATCAGCAGACTATTGATTTTATCTCCACTAGTTTCTTGTTGTCATCCGCAATTGGGTTGATCGATTTGTTATGTATATGAAGGTTCTGACCAAAGCTAAGGAACACATACCATTTAAGTTTCTAGCTAACTGCGCAGAAATTAATCTAGCTAGGCATTCAAATAATTGGTATGATTGGAGTGATTCAAAAGCTCATAAGTTCTAATTAATGCAAAATTACATCTCTGTCTAGATAACACTATCAGTGTAAATTTCTGGTTTCCCACCTCCCAAGCTGCAGATGGAGGTCACAATACATGTTTTCCAAAATAAATATATACGCCGACTAAAGCCTAACGTTGAAGTCGTTGTTTTCATGAGTGAAAGAACGTACAATTGTTTTTTGACACTTTGTTTTTCCTAACAGAAATGAACGACCAACACGTTTAGTTGTCTTACAAGTATGCATCTGCGTGCTCATGATCATGCTTTTACACACAAACTTCTCGATCATTGCAGTAGCGAGATGTGCTATAGAAACTTGCCTTCAGGAAATACTAAATCCTTGGACATTACCAATGAGGGTTGGCAAGATTCACACTTACTTGAATGGAACCCCCACCCAAGTACGAGCTTCAACAATCACAAGTCCCTTATTGGTAAGTTGTTCAGTACTGGAGAGCTGCGAGACCCATTTGATGTTGGTAAGAATTGTCAACTTCTAAAAGAGTCTGGATCATCTTTAGTCCTGATTACGTATAGATACATACGTGTTTACAAGATGGAAAAACTTGAGCCAGCGAGGTCTGACTGTTCTCACGTGGTATTCAGTATGTTTATTAGGTTTCCAAGGGTCACAATCGATTCATAATGTTCATGGGTTGGTGGGCTACCTCTCCCGATCTAAATATCATTCACCAACCAAAAAAACACTTTGAACTTTGTCACGTATCATTCTAAACATACGTACAGCCTTATTACCCTCGAGACAAAAGAATTCAAAGACATTCAAAGCCTCGAGTTCCTTGTTCCCATTGCGCGCGATATATATGTTGCGATCTTGGGTTTGGCTTTTGGCATCCACCTTTACGTACGTACACATGTCATCTTAAGACTCACATAATTATGTTATTGGCAGTTAATTAAAACTACTAGACAAATGCTGTTGTGAATTGTGATTACTCATATACAGTATATTTACAACCCGATTAGCTAGGATTGTAATCCAAGACCTCATTCGTTGTGTCCCTTTGTTTTCTTGCTCATGGATTATTCTTTTACAGGAATTCTTTGCTCCTCTTAACAAAGAATTTATATACGTGGATAATGTTTGAGCAACCTTCCATAAGGCCTCGGTCTTTCTTGGAATCAATAATGAAATCTATAGTTAACATAGTTGATGCTAGAGTTTTGTGGGCAATGAGCTAATAAAGTGACCTGGACATGTTACAATCGTGTTTGCAGGCAAGTAATTATGTTGTTGGTTCCAAAACAACACCAAGACGTGTAAAACTTAGAATAGTACTGAACTAATATATATTGGAATCCCGTGGTTAAGGAAACATTGATTGATGTTCATGTATAGGTATTCCTTACTTCAAGTAATGTAAATAATTGGAAAATGCCCATTTAGTATTAATTCAAATCCTTAATTTCCCATTCCAATGATAATTTTTTGCATTAGCCCATTCCAATATAAGGTAACTCTTTTTATGTCTAAATGCACAAATCTTTATGCCCAAATGCACAAATCGTTACTAAAGTCTTAACAAATCATATTATTTTAAGACTATTTTGCCCCCACCTCTTCAACATGAAAAGACTTGGCCGGAACCTCAGACTCCGGTCACCGGCCGCCGGACTCCAGTCACCGACCGCCGGATTCCGGTCACCGGATTTTCCCCTGTAACCAGTTACTGACCCCCAATAACCAGTTAATGACCCATAATAACCAGTTACTAACCCCCAGTAACCAGTTATTGATTAATTACTGACACCTAGTAACCAGTTATTGACCCCCAGTAACCAGTTATTGACCCCCAGTAACCAGTTACTGACCCCCAATAACTTTTAGTTTTCAGTTACTGACATCCAGTAATCACTTAGTTTTTAGTTACTGACACCCAATAATCACTTAGTTTTCAGTTACTGACACCCAGTAATCACTTAGTTTTCAGTTACTGACACCCAGTAATCACTTAGTTTTCAGTTACTAACACCCAATAATCACTTAGTTTTTAGTTACTGACACCCAGTAAGCACAATGTCTTTAAACAAATTGGTCAAACACCCCACGAAGTTGACCTGCTGGCTCTGATTGCTCTTCTGCTCCATCAACTCCATCAAATGCTCGAATTCCAGCCGCGATCTCATCCCAATCACCTTCCTCAAGTAGCTCACATAAGCCTGCAAACCCTAGCCTCCTCCTCTATCCCTAACGGCGTGTACAGCCTAATGAACCTCAACACATTCATATGGTCTCTCTGGTCCACGACGACGCTGAGCTTCTTCTTCACAATCGATTCCAGAAGCTTCTTCGACTCCATGAGCTGGTCCCTCTGCTCCGATCCCGAATCACGATACTCAGATTCAATCTGTATAAACCTCTGGACGAATTTGGCAACGGACTCGTAGTCCTACACGTCGAGAGCCTACTTGACGCCGTCGATGCAGTTGGTGCGCTCGACGATGGCGTCGAGGCGGAGGAGCATGGAGTTGACGGGCGACTGTGCGAGGTCGAGCTCGCGGACCTTGGCGTTGATGTGGTCGGCGAGGTCGCAGGTGGAGGCGACGTTGGAGAGGACGTGATCGGCGTCGGACTTGACGATCTCGAGGACCTGGGAGGAATTCTGGAGGCTGGAGAAGTGCTTGTCGAGGTCGCAGCGCTGGGAGAGGAGGCTGTCGAGGTTGAGATCCAAGGCGCATTGGTAGGCTATGCTCTCGTGCGTAAAATCCGGTGGGGAGAGAGAGAGAGAGAGAGAGAGAGAGAGAGAGAGAGAGAGAGAGAGAGAGAGAGAGAGAGAGAGAAGAAGAAGAAGAAG